>NW_008690095.1:7468-21901 GCF_000695815.1 Acanthisitta chloris | reverse complement strand
TGGTTTGGCAAACGGCTCGTGGACACTGAGCACCGTGTTTCTTCCAGATCGCCAAGAAGTTTGTTTCGGTTTTTGGTTGCTGGTGGGTTTTTTTCCCCTTTGCACCAGTGTTCGGAATTGTCCAGATGTGGAGGCTGATGTACGGAGCAGCCAAAATACACAGAATCACAGAATATTTGGAGTTGGAAAGGTCCCGCAGAAGGATCATCTAAGTCCAACTCCTGGCCCTGTACAGGACAGCCCCAAGAATCACACCATACGCTTGAGAGCATATGTGACCACTTCTCTGGGGAGCCACTTCCAGTGCTCAGCCACCCTCTGGGTGAAGAACATTTTTCTAATCTGTAACCTAAACCTGCCCTGACATAACGTCAGGCTGTTCCCGCGGGTCCTGTCACTGGTTGCCAGAGAGAAGAGATCGGTGCCTGCCCCTGCACTTTCCCTTGTGAGGAAGCTGCATGCAGCAATGAGGTCTCCCCTCAGTCTCCTCTTCAGGCTGAACAGCGCAACGCCCATTGGCTTACAGGTTTTAAATGTTTTACTTCTTTCTGTTCTCAACTTTTCTACTGGTAATTTGTACATGTAATAAGGAAAGAAGGGAAAGAAAAAGGCACAAGGACAAAGCACAGTTTAGCTATCACAATGCTGCCAGCATTAGAAATGTAGAAATAAGATAAGCACCTACATGACTCCTACTAGGGGATGCAATTAATTTGACTAGACAGCCTCATAATATCACAGCTGAGACAGGAGTGCAGTTCAAAGGCGGTAAAAGGATTAAAGCTCCATCCCAGTTAGCATTTAAGCTTCTTGACTGTTCCTCTATAACGTGATTCTGCTCTGAAAATGGGATAGCACATGCTGACTGTGTCTCAGTGCTTTCTGCACCATGTTTCTTCTCAGTTTACATGTAGAAGATGTTGCCACTGAACTACAATCCTGCAAAGCCATCTGAGATTTTCTCTCCATGTAATAGAATAATAATGTAAATACTGTGCACTGAAATGGATTAAAAATCTAACTTCTATACACAGCACGATACCTTCAAATCTTCACTGGAAATACTCATAGAAAAAAGTATAATTCCTCATAATCCAGATGAAACATGCTATATATTCAAATTAATTTGGTCACATAGCTTAACAAATGACAGCAAAATTCAATAAACATGAATTGGCAGGTGGGCAAACAAGCGTCTCTATTCAATCATCTAATACTTTGGCCCTTCTGGCAGCAGACTGCAGGGGGTCTGCATGCCTGGGGATCTATCAAATTAGGAACTCAACATAATGGTAAGCCATCTAGAAAAGTTTCGGTATATTCTAGAGACCTGAATAATGACCATTCTTTAGAGCGGAAAAAAAAAGTATGTGCTTTAACATATCTAGGGATGATGAACAGAATTACATTTATTCATTTTTATACAAACTTAGAGTTTTTTAGCTAGCACAGATATATAAGGTGTGTTTGAATCACCTTTGTCCTGAAAATCCAGTTGCTCCATGTAGAAGGAGAAGGTCTGTAGACTGTTCTTTCCTGATGGTCACCATCCTTCCTGAGAATGCGTTTTATGGGTTTTGTTTTCCATGGACTCTCCATAGTTCCATCCAGCAGCAAAAGAATCTAATCTATACAGGATTTTACTATTGATGCAGTTTTATTTTTTTTTCTCTGCTAAAGTACTAGATAGAAAGACACAACTGGCTGGAGCTGGGAAGAACTGGGAAGTATGTTAGAGCAGACAAGTCCCAGTGCAATGAGAAACAATGGCCAGAGGAGGGTCTGAAGCTTTGCCATTCATGCTTCCTTCTAATCTGTCACCCTATTTCTACAGTGATGATTTTTTAAAAAATTAATAGAAATAAATAATACCAGAGTTGTGTTTCTATATTTGCTCACAGATAAGAGGTATATCTTCTCCTGCAGACTTTGCCCTTAGAATTTTGAGTGGAGTAAATACCGGAAAACTCCCTACCAGATACTGCAACCCAATGAAGCGGCTGTTTGATGCGTGCAGCCACTATTTGAGTTTGAGTCATTACAACATTTTTACCCTTCCACCCAGACAGCACGTGGTAGGGCCTGTTTCGATGTTTTGTACAAATCCAAAGGAACTCACAAATACCCTCAATTTTCATGGCTTGAATTTCATAGGAGTCCATGTAAAAGACAGATACTTGCCTTCTGAGATGGTGGTTACTTCTCAGTTTGGAAGTAGATGCCAGAGCTCCCTCCTGCTCTTAGAACCCCTGCAGGGGGAGTGAGGCAGGGGGAGGTTGGTTGGAGCTGTCCTTGGTGGGGGCTGCCAGAAGTCTCCTGGCAGCAGCCAGGTGGGCTCCACACACAGCAAGTTTTATGAACTTTGTGGTCAGGAGTCCTGTAAGCATTGCCCTTCACAGCATTCAGCATAAGGTGTCCTTTTAGATCTCCCTTTTTGCATATACTTCTGTATATGCTTTTACCCAGTAGATTCTTCTTTTTTGTTACAAATACATATCCCAGACACGCCTATCTTCTTATTCTTTTCTCTTTTTTTTTTTTTTTTGGTAGATATTTGGCATTAGATACTGTTAAATTCTGGAAAATTTGTTAGAAATGCACTTATTTTAAAAAATACTATTTTTCTAAGTTTAAGTTTTTCTGAGTGTTTTATCAGACTTCTTAGATGACTGCCTATACTTCTGGTAGATTTCCAGCTTTCTCATCCATCTGTTAAGTTGAAAATAACATGAATTGAATATTCAGTTTGTTCTTTAAGTTGTAGGTTTTCAAGGACTGAATCTTATTTAAGCAGATAAATGCAGCTGCCGCCTTGCCAATTTGTGACATGATTTCATTCTGGATATCCCCACTGGCTTGCATATTACTGCCGAGGTATCGAGAGTGACTCATCTCTTGCACTCCTTTGCATTCTAAAGCAACGCTTGAATTTTAGGTTTCTGGTTGGAATTATTTTTTGCATCTTACTGTTATTAACCCCGCTCAGTAGTCTTTTAGCTCACCTTTTCAGGTGGTCTCACATGTCTGAGTGTGCACCGAAGACCTAAGTAAGGTAGCTAAACAAAGTTTCAGGGTACTGCTATTGAGCCTTTTAGTGCCTAATAGTCCTGCTGCCTAGAACTTTCTGACAGTGAATCAGTAGAAATCCCTAAACATTTAATAGTTTACACTGCCATTTTTTGTTGATGTGCCTTCATATTAAAAACTTTGGCATCTCTTTGTTCAATACAACCTTGTACAATGTTAATCATCAAGCAGAATATTTTATTTCATTTCACTCATGCTTTATCTGTGCATGCTGCACCTGGATATAAAGCTGTGTTGATATTTATTACTTTTGTTTTACATAACACATTGCGTCAAGCTACAACAAAATAAATCGGTATAGAGACTGTCAAAGGCTTCTGTGAAATGTGTGTGGGGTTTATTAGTATATTTTGATATTCTGTCTTCCTCTGAGGACTTTTTTTAGACTATGCTGATACATACTCTAAGAAGTTAGAGTAACAATAATTAATAGAAGAATTATGTATGACAGAAGCAATTACGCATGAACAAGGCTAAATGTCCTCTCTACACTAGCAAAAAAATTAAGCCAGTGTTTATAAGGAGAAAGATGCTTTCTAGTTTCCTAGGTCATGCACTGACCAGTCACTGCTGGGACTACCACAGTGTATACTGCAGCTAGGCATAAACTAGTTATCTCTAAACCAGCAATGATCCTGTGAGGAAAATACCTAGTAAAGTTCACCTGAACCAAAGTTTCTGCCATGAGCTTTGCCCTGGCCAGCTCAACACATGAAAAGATTTATCCACCAAGAAGAAGTAAAGGAGCAGGCAAATTTTGTGCAGGTCACTTAATGGACTCTCCTGGCATTTTTTCTCAAAGAACATAGGTTTAAGAGTTGGAAAGTTTTAGAGGGAAGAAGCCCTCATCTGTGCAGTGTTTCCCGTCCAGTGAAGCAAACACAGGCTGCTTGGACAGCACCTGTCCTCACAAAGCTCTGTCTTGGCCATCCCTTCTGTCTCCAGCCCAATAACTCTCCCTCTCACGTTTCTAGTTAACTCTTTCTCTTCATGTGACTCTTGATGAAATCTGCAGGAAGTGGTATTAGGAGACTAACTAAACCCGTAAGCAATATGTTTTTTTTCACTCTAGGAAGTCATTCATGCGTTAAAATATGGATTTCAGAGAGTAAAGAAATGTGGTTTTTTGGTGTTTCTAGTAGGAAAATATAAAGCCATTTCATGACTTCTTTCCGATCCAAAGCATGCTGAAAATTTCCGTTGCTATCATTCTGTTACGGAGCTTCATTGATTTAAAATCAGTATTAGACATGCGGTGGTAAACATGGCAATTTTATTCAAGATTTCTTCTGTATTAATATGCTGTCACACATGTTCTGAGGTCCCATATGGGAGACATCCATATACCATCTCCTTTTAAGGGAAGCATATATAGATATGTTTCTTCTTATAAATCCCTGCAGGAACAGTAAGGAAGAAAGCTTTTCAGCAGAAACTAATTCTAAGCTCCACAGTTTAGTTAGTGGGTAAGGAATCCTCTTCACTTAAGAGAAGGCATCATTAGTTCATTCACATTGGGACACCGTAGGGTATAAAATACTCTATAATGGGAAGAGAGAGGGAAAGCACAGCCACTCCTTGCGTTTGCTTCTATTTTCTGCCCATGCTAAATGACCCATGTAATGAGTAAAGAATTGTTGAGATTGAGTAGTACACAAGCATGTTAGGTCAATAACTACTCTACTGCTAGCTGAAAGTCTGAACTGGTGGTGAACAAAATTGGTGCTGTCATTTCACAACTTTTTTCTTCCAATGCGGCCAGAGGGATACTTCCTGGAACAGAGAGATTCCTTTGATACATGACAATTAACACCAAGACCTTAAATATGCAAAGAGGCCCAATGTGGTTTTAAGAGCCCAAATGCCTCTTGGGTTGGCTAATGGAGCATTAACAGCAAATATAAGATTCTGGTAGGATATATAACAAAAACCAAACACAAATCAAAACAACAATCAACTACTGAGGCTTCTTAAGATGCACTTGTGACCAACCTAGTTTTACACAAATGTAAGTTTTTGTCCTGCCTCTCCTACTTACTGCACTGAAAGAAAGTTGGGGCTGTTCAACCTGGAGAAGAGAAGACTGCGTGGAGACCTCATAGCAACTTTTCAATATCTGAAGGGGCCTACAAGGGAGCTGGAGAGGGGCACTTTATTAGGAACTGCAGTGATAGGACAAGGGGTAATGGGTTCAAACTGAAGGAGGGGAAGTTTAGGCTAGATATTAGAAAAAAGGTTTTTACTGTGAGGGTGGTGAGACACTGGCACAGGTTGCCCAGGGATGTGGTGGCTGCCCCAACCCTGGCAGTGTTCAAGGCCAGGCTGGATGAGGCCTTGAGCAACCTGGTCTAGTGGGGAGGTGTCCCTGCCCATGGCAGGGGGGGTTGGGACTAGATGATCTGTAAGGTCCATTCCAACCCCTAAAATTCTGTGATTCTATGATTCTGTGATTTGCTGTGAGCTTTTAAACTACCTTGCAGATTCCACAGGATGAAAGCTATGACTGGGTTTGCATCACACCTAGGCCAGAAGAAATACACCTAGAACTGGAAAACAGCAGTTTTACTGAGAGTGAAAAAGAACTATAAAAGAAAAGAACTAAAAAAAAAAATTAAGAATTTCAAGATAGAGAATGAACAGGTAGAAGAATTTCATGATAGAGAATGAATAGGTGTCATGACTTTTGATTGAAGTCACAATCCACCAGCTCCTGTGTTTTCAAAGATGGGTTGTAAACAGGCATCAAGGGACATGGGGACACTACTCTTATTCCATAGGAATGTGGTCTCATTAGGAAAGACACAAGGTGGTCTCAACGTACAGGAGAGAATCCGGAGAAGAAAAGGCTTTGCTATACCACACCATGTCTGTTCAGAATATCCTGGTTCAGGTCACATCTCATAAAGTGTCATTTCTTGACACATCTTACCTTTTTTTGTTACTATTTTTATAGGCTACACGGACAATTAGTAAATGTTTCCATGGTAATCATCGACAGCTTCTCCTAGATGGAGATAGATTTTAGCATTCATAGACAAAGACTCCATTCTTCCTTTCTGATTTTAAAGTATTTTTAAGGCTAACCAAAGAGGATCATGTAGGAGTGTGCTCTGTTACAGTAACAATACCGCTGTGAGGGTATTTAGGGAGGTCCAAGTTAAAAGTAATCTATTAATATCTTAAACATCCATGTGAAAAACACATTCAGATGAGAGCAGAGTGTATGCAAATCACTGGGTTTTCTGCTGTAGAGAGGGAAATGTCTTTTGTTCTTCTTTCCTCAACTGAAGCTGCAATCAGACTAAAGCCAAGGGAGGGCTCCCCTGCCCTTGTAGAGCACCTGATTCTTACTATACCCTGATGCCTGCTGGAGCCAAATAAAATCTATGACAAGGTAACCTAATAAGGGGGCAAAACCACACCAGAAAATTATCTTAGGGTCAGGGATGTTGTGTAACTATAAATTTAATTGGCTCAGTTGTTACAGAAAAAAACATATTAACAGTTCATATTCTGGGGCAGGAAGGCTGACACTGGTCTAACAAGAAAAACTAGCACTTCACAAGTAGTATTTTCTTGTCTGGGCCAAGACCAGAGCTCTACTGGGAAAGAGATCTAGGATGTGGAAAAATACCCACCTCAGCTCTCCAAAATAGGGTTAAATTTTGGTACTTCAAAGAGGACTAACAGTGTGAACCTTGGTACGGTTATGAGTGGACTCAACTAGTTTAAGAGTCAATCATTTAATTTACTTCATTTCAGGCAGCCAACATGCAGTGAGACACTGTGCAGATATACTTAGTTATCACTTTTGAAGTGCATTTGGACTGTCCACAGGAAATGTGTCGGAAAGGAGAACTACAGAAACAAACAAACAAAGGAAAAGCATGTCAAGTTACTCCACAAGTGTCAGAAAGAAAAAGCCTGCTTGTTCCTCTTCCACAGGAAAGTCACTTGATAAGAGTATCCCTTTGTGAGAAAGAGAAAAGGAGGGACTGCTGACACTCACTCTGAGGTGAAATTCTGACTGCCTAACCTATGGCAACACCCCCATTTGTATTATTGCCTCTGAGCAACTGAATGAAGAGGAGAAAATAGGAGAAGTGGAAGGGGGAGGAGGACAAACATAATAAACAATCCCAAACTCAGAATTTAAACTGAAGTGTCAGTCATACTCATAAATTATTTGACTATTGATGCCAAAAAGTATAAAGTTGGTTTACCAACTTACCTTCCTAACCATCTTATTAACTTAGCTTTCTTTTTTTTTCATGTCTTATAAATAAGAGATAATTTTTGCAACTACTGTATATTATAAAGAGTCCTCATTGGCCGTCCTGCCAATATTCAGCATATAATCAGAAGGGGAACATAAATTATTTTTGAACTCATGGTATGGCATGATTTCCAGAACTACTGCATTTTTTACGATTCAGCAGGCTCTGCAAACATCCAGGAGAGTTAGTTTGTCTCCCATGTCACGGGTGTGTTACAACTTTATGTAAGATCAGTTCATGCTGGCTCCACAGGCACCAGTGTTCACTGCTCAGGAAAGCTCAAGCACAGCAGTATAAGGTATCTTACAAGCAGCTACATGGCAGAGACTGGTCTTTCTAAAAACACTAATTTTGTTTATTCTTAAATGTTACTTAAATGCAGATGAACCATGCCACACCTTTTAAAAACAGGATTTTTTTTCTCTGTGATAGAATGACTTTTTATTAAGGTTGCAAAACTGGTGAAACCACTTCTTCTTATAGGAACTTCTGTAGTGCATAGACTGCTGTGTAATCATGAGCACCCATCTGAAGCCTTACAACAAAAAACTTAAGAGTCTTACATTTGGTTGCACAGGTTGTTTGGCTTCTCAGACCAGTTTGTTTCCTTACTCAGAGCTGAGTTTTAGAACTAAGGCTTTATATACATGTATATCGATTCATATTCCTTAAAAAAATCATGTAAAACTCCCTTAAATATACTAAATATATACATACGTATATACTGGTGTTTTTTGTGAAAAGCAAATGTTTTCCATCTTGTTCTCAAAGCAGTTTACATAGTTTACAGGTGGACCTCTATATTGAGAGGGAATTAATACTTTCACCTTTTAGAAAGTGAAATGAATGATGTTGTAGGAAATTTACCATGGAGCAGAATATTACTCCTCTACCAGCATGTTTAAATAAAACTGTTTATCTACTGTCCAGCATCCTCCCATATGTGTGTATTGGAAAGTTTGCCTTGAAAGCATCACTTCTAGCCCGTCGTACAATAGGAAGACACCTGTGGTTCTCTTCAGGTGATGCCAAATGGCAGCACAGTCAAGGGCAGTGGCATGAGGCTGAGCACCAAGGGACTTAAATATCATAGAATCATAGAATTTTAGGAGTTGGAATGGACCTTACAGACCATCTAGTCCCAACCCCTCCTGCCATGAGCAGGCACACCTCCCCACTAGACCAGGTTGCTCCATCCAATCTGGCTTTGAACTCTACCAGGGTTGGGACAGCCACCACATCCCTGAGCAACCTGTTCCAGTGTCTCACCACCCTCACAGGAAAAAGCTTTTCCCTAATATCTAACTTAAATTTCCCCTTTCAATTTGAACCTTTTACCCCTTATTCTATCCCTGCAATTCCTAACAGAGTCCCTCTCTGGCTGCCCTGTAGCCCCTTCAGATACGGAACAGCTGCCCTAACGTCTCCGCGCAGTCTTCTCTTCTCCAGGCTGAACAGCCCCAACTTCCTCAGCCTGTCTTCACAGGGGAGATGCTCCAGTCCTCTTATCAATTTTGTGGACTCGTGTCGACTTGCTCCAAGAGTTCCATGTCCTTCTTATGTTGAAGGGCACCAGAACTGCATGCAGATATATTAGTAGGACTGCCACCACCTTCCTCTTTGTTCTTACATAGGCTTTTAATTCCCTCTGTTTCTTGCTTTCCCTGAGAAAGAAAGGGAAATCATTTAAAAGCGACATAAAAACCCCAATAAATACTGCCAATTTAATAAACTTAGATGCAATTTCAGTCTGGTGCTAAAATCTAACAAGCCGATAAATTAGTGAATTTAAAGAGAACCAAATGCACCACATTATCTGCACAGCAAAGACTGCTGAAACAATTTGAATTTTCTCAAGTTCAAACCTACTCATAACACAACATGGTGTTGAGGAACTGAGGTAAAGTCAGCTCTGGCATCTAGTACTTCACTACACAATAATCAAACAAAGCCTTGTAAACAGTCTTATAAACACTTTAAAATAAAATGCGCATAAATAGTCAGAACATCTGAATAGGGTGAAAACAAAAGAAATTACATAATAATTTCAACACATAATTCTCAAATTAGATCTACATGACATGCCACTGTGGTTTTTTCACGGTAATAAACAAAGGTTAACACTGACAGCAGATGCTTTTCTTCAAGACTCAAATGATTGAGAGTGTTACTGAGAAGACTGCTCTAGAGAAAAAGACCAGTGGAATATTATTTCTATGCTGTGCCATTCTGGAGGCAACTTTCATAGTTGTGACCAAGGATACAAACACTTCAGTATTTTCCACCATTCAATTCCTTCAACTGATGTTTATTCTAAATAAATAATTCTTCAGTCTCTGTGTTTTCTTCTCAAGTGTGGGCTAAACAGAGGCGTAGTGAAAAAAATAGCTACCACATTGACTGCAACAGGCTTGAATTTCACCCAAGTGATCTTAACCCAAGTGTGCATCTCTCTGTTTGTAAAAGCACTGCTGAAATTCCAGTTCCTTCACATAATATTAGAAGCAGAAATGTAGATAGCGGGTTAAATTTCAATCCCACTGAAGTTAGCAGCAAGCCTCCTGCTAGCTTCACTTACATGTACAAAACACAAACATATGGCTGAATTAGGAACAGAGGAAAATAAGGAGGAACAGAGGAAATGCTGTCACTGACAGAAAGCAGGGTGGGTGGGCAGTACCCAACCTTGTCCGTACAGGTTTCCATTCTAATTTTCTGATGGACTGGAAGAGCTATTTGTTCTTCTGCCAAAAGCAATGCTTTGTACCTTACAGAGTTAGCAATTACTAGATGCTGACATGGCAAGAGAGTAAGGAATTGAATAGCTGAAGGATACTCAAGCATGTACTGAAGACTGTACAACTCAGAAGGACAAAGCTCACCTGATTTCTATGTTGCTATATCTGCCTACTGTAGCAAAGGCATTATCTGTAAACCTGCCCATAGCTTTGACAGTTATGAGAGGAGCAGCTTCCTCTTCTTCTTCAGGCTTGTAAGACTCACAAATATGCTAAAATAAGTCCAGTTAAAGAAATGGGTGGGTAGTTTTTTAATACAGCTATTTTGAAATTATATAAAAGCCAAGGCTTCTGGGGAGTCTACTATTTTAAACAAATGGTAGATTGCTTCTTTCTTTTACTTGCATAAAGCTGTGTCATGATGGAGAAATAAACACATGGTTGAGAGATTTTTTGAACTCCTGCATAGTAGTTAATTTTTCAACAGTTCTTTTAATGGCTTCAAGAGCATAATACAGCATAATCCACCAAGAGTCAACTCACCGTCAGTTGTCAGGCTGTTGAAGAAAATCCCATCTGTCTTCTAATGTTTTAATTTTTAGCTATGTCATTTCCCCATTTCTCTCTGGTCAGCTTTTGAATGAATTGCAAATTTTGGATCTAGTTTTTGAAGCTTTTTTACCCACGTTTGCATAACTCTCCATCTGACTAACCTGCTAAATTCCTTGTCCCAACAGACATACAGAAATGACCCATTTTCAGTGGTGTGCTGACTGTATACTTAGGGACTGTGTAAGTTTGCCTGACAAGCCACAAACAATCCCTGAACTGCCTCTTGATAACCCCTGGGTTTTTTATTGTGCTGGAATGAAGCCCTTTTTTTTCTCTCCCTGAGCAATGGAAAGAAAAAAGTGTAATTGAAATGGATTGGAAGGGTTGATGGCTCAGGATTTAAAATCCAAAATCAGCTCAGTTACATGTGGTGAATCATTTTTGGTTTATGATGGGCTATGGAAGACAATAAAGTTCTCATACTGTTCCCAGTGGCCAGTTATTCATATCCCAGACCCACCAGTGTATCGGAATTACTAGCATGCTTTTTGGCAATTAGGGAAGAAAAACTGCAGGCTGTATGGGTGTCGAGATGGATGTATAATGTGGGCCAGTTCTCCAGGAAAAGTCTGAACCAAACTTGCTGAGTGGACCAGACAGTCAGCAGCACAGCTTGAGGAGTAGCAAGGGTGTAAGGGGGAGTCTGCCTGTGCCTTGGGCAGAGTTTCACATTGCTTTCTGAGGCAGGGCAGCTTCCCATAGAGTCCTGCAGCAGTTTGGCCTTTATTGCTGCAGCCTTGGTCCATGTGTATTCATGCTGATTTATTTGCCTGGGGGTTTGGGGATTTATTTTTGACTCCTGTTAGCTCTGCGTAGACCAGAGGAAGCGAAATGGTTTCTGTTATTTCTCTTGTACAATGTCAGAATCCATCGTATGTGTGCAGAGATACTGAAGACCATCTGATTGTCCAGAGTTTCTGGTGGCAGAACTGGCCTGCTCATTGCAGCACACTGGAGAAAGAATCCAAAATGACACTCAGCTTCTAAGCAAGTTGATAGAGCCAAGTATTGGCAAGTTAATATGCTAGGACTGAGGAGGGAGGTGGCTTTCCTTTCCTTTGTAAATTTGATACGTTTTGTCTGGAACAAATCAGAACAATATAAAAATATAACTTGGTTGTATCATTTTTCTAGCATCACTTTTTGGAAAATAGATTTGTAATTTTAGGTGCTGTGTAGTGTCTGGGACATGCTCCATCTGACGCAGCAGGAGCTTCTCCTGATTTTTACAGGAACTAGCGTTGCTAGTTCACCATAGTTCACCACGGGGTTGCTTCACCACAACCAAAAGCTGAGGAATACAAAGTCTTACTGATCTGGTTACCTTTTGAAGCTTTATTTATTAATCTCATTATGCAGGCTTGTGAGAACATGGTGGGAGAGGATTTTAGATGAGGAGGAGGCTTTTAGCTGTGTAGTAAATACAAATAAGAAGATAACATTAAGCCTCTCAATGGGTCTTGCTGAGTGGGAGGGACACTGCACCACCCCTCACTAACAGAGCAGGCTGTGGTTGTTCTTGTGAATAGGAGCTTTGTGTCCAAAGAAAAACTGACTTTAAGAGCAGCTAGTCAGACCAAAACAAATTATTTTAGCAAACTGAGTTATTTTGTCCTTTGTATTCTGAAGGAAATGCATCCACAGTTACTGTTTTTCATAAACCTGTTTCTCAAAAAAATGTGTAATCCCACAAATGTTATGATTTCATCATCTTCCTTGCTAGAATACTCTTCCGGACACTGGATCCTTCAGTCTGCCAGCAGCTCAGTGAGCTGGACAAACTACTGGACAATGACCCAAAGGAGAAATCTAGCTGAGTTAATAAAGGCAGTGACTGAGAAGTTCTGGCAATAATTTATCTGGCAAGAATACATTAATGGAAATACAACCTACATCATCAGGGTCTCCTGACACTATTTTTCCAATACGAAGATATCAGAATGATATCAGATGGAAGACAAGCAAAATATAAATTAAAACTTCAGAACTTTTAATTTCTTTGAAACTAATGTTTCCTATACAGATTAAGTCTCTTGGGTTTAATGAATTTGACAGTGAAGAAGGAGGGTCATTCTTGTTAATGAATTTTAAAACATGACAGACTCAGAAGCAGACAATGTAGGGGTAGTTATTGCAATAGGGAGCATCAGAGAACATTTTGTAGCAGGAATAAATTTACTAGTTAGAGTCAAGCTAAAAAAAACCCTACACAAAATCCAAGTCACTTTCTGTTCTGTAGTGGGAATACAATTAAGGGGATGAAATGCCATACTGTGTTGCATGTCCTCCTTCAAAGCTGTTGTGCATCCAATACAATATTTCCAATCTAGGAAAACATAGCTACCTGTTAAATGTATTGGGGGGAGCTTTTAATTGTTTTACTTTTTCATCTGAGCATAGGGAAGAGATGAAAGAATCCCTAGTAGCTTGATGTCATCACCTCAGCAGGTTAACTGGCATGGTGCTATTGCATCAAGACTATGGGTAGTTACATGATTATCCTTGGAACACAGACCTGTCTGGTCTATAGAGATAGAGTATCAGCGTACAGCTTCCAGCAGGGATATGCGTAAGAGCCTCACTGGCTCCAGAGGGATATTTCTGAAATAAGGTACCACTTAAATTTAGCAAAAGTAGAAGATTATGGACTTTTGTCGCTTCCCTCAATAATCTAGGGCAGGTTTGGCCAGCCTATTCTATCTGGCATATACTATAAGAAATGAGGGCTCTCACCTGCTTAAATTACAATGTGGCTGTTGAATCAGACACTAGGTACCACCAAAGGGCTGAACACTTCCAGTACTCCCCAGTTATTTGCAGGAGAGGGCCTCAAAATTGGATTAGAGTCAGGCTGTGTTCCTCATTCCCATCCGAAGCCTTGCTGTACCAGGGATTCTTGCAATGGGATTTATCTCCTAAAAAGTAGTGCAAATAGGATTTGCCTCTGTCTTCTTCAGAGCTAGTACTAAATTTGCAAATTAACAGAAATCCAATGGTAATTACTGATGATTCTTTTAATTTGGTTACATGTTTACATTTGTACAATCATATATATTTATTTATGTTTTACACATCAGAGCAGATAATAAGAAAACCATTAATTAATTCAACAATCAAAGGAACTTCAGGAAAATATTTCAATACATCCTTTTTTATCCTTTGTAAATTTTGCAAAATGAATATGTCCTGAGCTTCACTGCATCCAGTGCTTTAAAACAGTTTTTTACATTGTTTTATCCTTCCCACTTCTGAAGCAAGAAATATTTGTGACACTCCACGGTGTCTGTGCCTAGGGACACAAAGAATGACTTGGAAATGATCCCAAACAGGCCCTTCTTCCACAAGAGATGGGTCACTATTCGTTATAAATTGCATTTGTCATATACTGGCTTAGGATGGGCTATGATATCTATTATCTGTGTCATGCTATATTTCTGCTATTCCTACACTTTGTATACAGGATAGGTTGCAGGAATCATGTGCTCAAATTCATTAAACAGCAAACTTTCATTATTTTTCTGAATTTACAGCTGTGTATGTTTAAATCCCAACAACATCTGATTCCCCAGAAGCATGATTCATTTGACAGATCTAATAACAAAGAAGTGTAAGATTTCACCAGGCCTTGTAATTTTGTTTGTGGGACTTGGCAGGGAAGTTTCATGCACTGAATTTGGAATGTATCAGTTATTCCACTTTAATATTTAAGTCTTAATATG
>NW_008690095.1:0-7449 GCF_000695815.1 Acanthisitta chloris | reverse complement strand
AGGGAAAAATCGCAAATATAGGCACTGACCAAGGAAGACCATGGTGGAATTCTCAGGGGGATTATAGCCTTCTTTGTACTGCCCCCTCAAAAATCCATCTTGGATTTTTTACAGAGGGATCAGCCTTCACAGCTTCCCCATCTGCTGTGTTGCAGCCAGCCTCAACCAAACTCTCACAGGCAGCAGCTTGGGCCTCTTTGAACCCATCCTGCTGCCCTAAGGGACAACCTCTGGGCATTAAGGTATTCACATGAGGCACTAAGGAATATCACTTACTGCTTTTCTTTAATATAAAAGCAAAATATGTCAGGGCTTTGTTTGACTGTGGTTTTTTCCCCTCCTTTATTGAAAAGAGACAGTCAGGGCTTTGTTTGACTGTGGTTTTTCCCCCTCCTTTATTAAAAAGAGACCGTAAGTCTTATACTGACACATGGGAGCTTTGCCTAAATAAAGTTTAAATATTGGCAAATAGTTTGGTCTTACAGCATAGCAAAACACACACTTTGCTAGGGAAAAAAAATGAAAACAAACTTTTCTCAGTATCATGATAAGCTCATCCCTGTCCAAGGGATTTAAAAGTTATTCTGTTGATTTAAACAGAAGCAGGATCCGTTCCTTTTTATCAGAGACTGATTCACTGCCTAGGAAAAAACAACTAGAGAATCTTATTAATATTTTAAGATTTCTGCTGGTCTATGTACCTATGCATAAAATGAGATGTCTCAGTGTAGCAGGAACTGCATTACCTAAATTAAAAATAGATGGATCATTTATAAATGCAAAAGTAAATATAAGGCAATCATATTATTACATAAGAAAATCCTACAAGGAATACTTGAGCACCAAAGAGCATATTTCAAACAACTTGACTTGGCAGCAGCATGAGAATTTAAAGAAACTGGTGAATGGAGAGAGATGCATTTCTCACACAGTACCATGCCTGATCCCGGAATTCAGGTTCTTCAGTCTCCCAGATCAGAGCTTGAACTCAGAAACACAGCAGTACTTTTCCATTTGGTGAATCTCCATTCTGTTTCCACAGAAACCTGAGCACTGAGGCTGGGGACCATGTGGCTGCACATCAGCAACTTTTCTGAAAACTGGTCATGGATTCATCTACCCAGCCAAAGGTGTTTGAAAGCTTACAGCTAGTAAGGACAAAGCCAAAGAGGAGAAGAACCTAAAGTTCTCTTTTGATTCACTCACCACTGTGAATCATCCTCTGCAGATGTCAATGGCTGATCCACATAGTGGAAGAAGTAAAATGACACTTTAGCAAGAGAAACAGACAGTTCAGGCTTGATATTCAAGTTTAGACTCAGATGAACTTGATGATCTTGAGAGTCTTTTTCAACCTAAATGATTCTATCATTCTATGATTCTATTCTAAGTGATTTCCCCAGTAACATAGTCTTAGATTGCTTCGTAAGAACCAGCATCAGCATGAAGTTTGTGAGATTTGAATTCAAATGTTCCTATGGAGGCAAGCACAAAATTTATGAACTCATGAAAAATGCCAGTTTGATTCAAGGATTTTAAGTACACAGACACATTTATTAGTAGACGCTTCAATCACATAGATAACAACCTATCATGTCAATATTTACAAACCTTCTTGCAAAGCTGAGTCATATGATATTTAAAATACCACATTAGTAGTCAAGGGGGTTACTATTTTTATTTAATTATGGGTATTATCTGGTCCCTATTGGAGCTGGTAGAAATTACTCCATAGAACTCTTAAAAGATGTGTTCAACAGCACGTACAGCTACATGTTTAATGCTGAGGATGAACAGTAACTGCTGAAAAATTTTGAGAGCTGGCAGCAATTCAGTGCTGCGCAAAGTCTAGCCTCGTGCTCAGCAAGGAAGGGTGTTCTTCACATGTGATGTGGTGGAAGGAACTGGCCTTTCTGTGTCTGTTTCAGACTCCTGCCAGAATAACTCTCTTTCAAGCATATGAAACAACCAAAATGATTGTATGAAACTAAGCATCTTTTTATTCCATCTGACCAAAGCATTCACTGCAACCAAGTGAAATGATGACATTCTGAATTATAACGAGAAAACTTGAGAAAAGATTAAGCTGGGTGTAATGGTATTAGGAGGATCTTCTCAAGAACTAGCACAATGTGGACATATTTTACAGGCTGGAATGGGAACTGTTAGAATCCAGTAGGTTTAGTGTAGGAGGAAGTGTCATCATGGATTGTTTAAATCAACAACTTCAGAAGCTGTTATAGCCTTAGTCATTCTGAAAAGGACACTTATTTTTCACTGTTGAGGGTTTAATCCTGTCAGGTGCCAAGAATTTCCTATTTAATGTAGCCAGAGATATTGTTTCTGGCTTCCAACTTCACAAGTTTTAATTAAAAAAGGGGAATAGGAATAAATGCAGCTTGCAATTATAAGGGTTCAAATATATGAAATTTCATGAGAAGAACAGTAAAGAAAGTAACCTTTCTATACCTCTTCACAATCCTTCAGAAATACCATGCATTTATTCAGTTATGGGCTATCACATAGTACAGTTTGGAGTTGCAACTACTGGGTAGCAAATCTTACTACATCTTCACTGGGCCACATTTGCAGATGGTAAATTACAGGCTTAATTCAGCAGATCTTACTGATGCTAGTAATTCTTATTTTTGCATGTCTTCTCACTGATTTCAAACCCTTATTTATATAAATCTTTCCATTGGCCTTAGTAGTACTAACTGCAAGAGTAAAAGTTTCCAGCATCTGTTTTTAAATTATTTGTGGGTTTATGTTTTTTTTCATGAACAGATGTCATAAATTCTACTGAGTAAATTAGCAGTTACAGATTGCTTAAAGGGTATGTGTTAAATGATTGTTCATTGGCACCAGACTTATTCCTTATTATTGGGTTTGGGGTTTTTTTGCAGGAGGAGGGGTATAAAGCCTATGGGCTTCTTCATGTTCCTACTCCAAAGAGCTTAAAATTTATGTGTAGGAAGCAAAAAACCAAAACCAGAACACATGTCTACAATAAACAAGATTATATATAGTTATCACAGACAAGATAAAATGGACAAAGAAGCAATATGACTATTTCAATCAAGACAAGAAGTCCAATGCAAACACCAGGAGTGGGATTTACCTCTCCTAACTTTAGCTCTATTAAAGTAAGGTGACCTTAGACACCTAGGCTGTTACCATAGTCCATGGAGAGTGACAGATCCATGAAATGGGCCATTCATCCAACATATTTTAGGATGTGATGAATCACATTCTGCATGTGGTCGTGTCCATTGACTGCAGTAGGCACCTAGGTAACTAGTCTATATTTAGTGCATAAATGCCTTTTACATGACTAAGTTAGGTAAGAGAACCCAACCCAGCTGCCTTGCAAAGGTCAGGGGATACATCAGGGTGGAGGTGAGTTTTAAGGAAGGATTTACGGACAATAAATTCAGTTACATCACCAGCACAAGGAACAAGTCATTAAATGGGAATGCTCTATCTTGGGTCAGTAGATCAGAGATTAACTATGTTCAAGGTGTATTCCCACACTGCCTGTTTCCGCATCCATTCTTGCCATTTCAATCATGTTTTGGCTTTTAGTACTGTTTGGCTTCACCTTGTTGCCATGTATAAGAGAATAGAAACTGAGCTGTATGTTGAGACAGTGAAACTGGTGTGAAGGGGCTGCTGAATGCTCAGAGCAGACAGCTGACAAACGCTGATTTTCTTTTTAGGCACACAAGACAATGTGTAACAATGGTAGGAAGATAACTTCCAAAAATATTTCAAGTGGAACTGAAAATCAGATAGTGGGAAAATGATGAAAGGTACAAAACACTAGAACTTTGTTAGATAAACATAATCTCTGACAGGCAACAATTTTCAGAAATGGCCATTGATTTCACAGGTCTCCGCACAGCTAACAAAATAATCACTGAATGTTTGTGAAATATTTGACCAAAAATAATTCTTGCATGAGGTCTGCAAGTCCTTGCCATTGTAAGTTTTATGGAAGAAAAGTCTAGATAAACACAGGAAAGGTATGTGAAATCTGTTTTATATTTAGAGGAAGAGAAAATAATAGCCTAAGTTGTATGTTGTTTTGTCAGCTGAGATTTATTTGTATTTCCATTATTTTGTTTAGTCTTTTTGTAGTTGCCACAGTTAAAAAAATCTCTAGAAAAGGTAATTTGAAAAAAGAAATTAAAGATTTAAAGTAATTTAAAGCAAATAATTATTAATAACTACTGTTATAATTTGTATTATATATACAATTTAACAAATCATGTTTTATGAAAATATTATATAAATAGTTCTCCCATTTACAGCAAATGAAATCCATAATGCTATGGTGATCAGCAAAGAGCCAGTTTTAGAGTCTATGGACTCAGCAAGAGAGCAGATAAATCAAAGCAAAGAGGACTGCCAAACTTGTACGTGACATTGAAATGAGCCTGGATACCCTTCGGGTCTTAAATCTATTTTTGTGTTTGCAGAAGCATCTTGATATTAGAACAGTTCCAATAAATCTCTCTCTCAATGTCAACCCGTTAATATTGCTAAACAATAATAAACCTTATGTCAATCCATAAAATGCTACAGACACAAGCCTCGTAATTTTTTCCACTTTGACTATTCTCCCAGTGCTGATAAAAACATCTATCACACAAGCACTAAAGTCTGGATCCCTGGTAACAAACTTTCAGACAGAAGTTGATGAGAAAAAAACTGGTAGTCTGATGCTTTCTTGGACATGGCAACCAAACAAAAACTGGTAGTCTGATGCTTTCTTGGTCTAGGGACACATTCAATCCACTTTCTAGATATGACTTCAAATTAGACATAGCAACCAAATCTAATATTCACAGCATTTATTTAGTCTCTGAAAATGTATGGACTATTATTACAGTCAAGTTTGCCTAAGTTAATAGTGAAGTACTTCATCATGAAGTCCTGCTGTAGTTTCAGAACAGAGCTGGCACAGCTTAGAAAAATTTGCTATAATGACCCTTGAAAACCAGCCCATTTTCTTTCAGTTTAATTCTAGTCCATGTGCTTGTGGTATGGTTAGGGAAACTGGACTCCTTCTCCATACTAACAGTGCTGCAAAACTAAAGAGCTCAAATTTTAGAAAATGAACGCCTTGGACAGTTATGTATACTATCACCTGCAAAAGAAAATGGGAACAAGGCAAAATCTGTCCTTTATCCACACAAATTCATCAATCCGGGGAAAAAATAATTATTTTTCTTGTTGTTCAGGCAAAAAGTACTTGGAAAGAACTAATTTCATAAGCAGCATCCTTATTCTAGTTTGCCCTATAGTAGGACACAGCTACTTCTAGGAACAGGCTGGAAAACACCCTGGTCCAAGCCCTGCTTCACTTCAATCAAGATACTCAAGGTAGCTTTACACAAACTGGATCAGATATCAGATGTAATCTAGGATAATGCAGAGCTAGTCAGGAGAGCCTAATTTCACATGGCAGTGGCTCACACTGTGTGGCACTGGACCCTTGGCACTGGACCCTGCCTGCCTTGTTGTCACTCTCAATATGGCCTGTTCACACCATATCCTGACATCAGCAGCCTTCTCTATTTCTCCATTTGCTCCTCGGCTAGCAGGCAGAAATCTTTTGCTGGAGTAGGTGAGCACCTACATAATGCTCACAAGGAGAGGAGCCCTAACTGCAACAGAAGATTGAGATAGCTCACTGCATGGGACAGGGCACACCCCAGCTGCACAAGGAGACAAGAACAGGACATAGGGACAAAGAGGAAGAAAGCATGGAGAGAGAAGAGAAAGGCAAAATGATTCCTAAACCACCACCAGAGGATGAGTGAAGATGAGTGGACACAGAAAAAGAGCACTTCTTCCCTAGATTTAGGGCCACCCACTTAGGGCAATCTGCACATAAGCTACAACCTATCACCCTGAAAAATCCAGAGAGGAAAGAGAACAGAGTCCTGTGCACACCAGAATTTCTGTGTGTGCTTTCACTATTTGTTGGCAAGTAGATAAGTTCTGCAATGGCTTTTATAAGCACATGGTTTGGACTTGTGTTTGTTAGCACTTTGTTTTGACTGTGCTCTATATTGCTAAGTAAATACACAAGAAAGAGTGAAGAGCAATAAAATTGCATGCAAAGTTGTTAACTTTATCAAAATCTTGTAATTACATAAAAGCAACAGGAAATAAACTGATACAACACTGCAACACTATACGATATGATTTCTTTCACCTGATGGTGACAGTACATTTCCTCAAGATCATCTTGCTGCATGATGCAGGGTACAAGCACAGAAGACATGCTGTATTTCCTTTTGCTTACCTGAATTCAGCTTCCAAGCCGACTGGTATATTTTCTAGGTGCTACCCAGAAGTATGTCCACTGAGGCAGCAATTCCCATCCATGTCCCAGGTCTCTCAGTTCCAGTTGGCATTTCAGCAAGATTGCTATCCTCCTGTTTCCTCTCTTCCCAGACCTTCATCCCAGCCCTTTTTTAGGAAGATCTCTACTATCAAAGCATGGGCAGCTGGTGGATCAATGTCATATGGGCTAGCTATAAATCTGCTGGCTGGAAGAAAAGCTGTTCCTTTCTGGATTTTACTCAGCTACAGGTTCCCAAATAAGAGAACTGAGATGCAACAGAGCATCATGAACTCCCCCCGTGTTACAAAGAAGAGTAGGGTCAGTCTAGCTGACAGGGACCCTAGGTGCAGGTAAGCCCAGAGAAATTTTTTTCGTGCCTATCCAGCCTCACTGGGAGGTAGTGTCCGTATTACAGAGATGATCTCTGCAGTTTTACATCCTTGGCATGTTAGATATTATTAAGGGCCTTCTTTTTTTCTTGAGGTTCCTGTTGAGGTTCCTGTAGAGACCTGCACACATACTCTGAGAGGCTCTTCAGGGGCAGACCTTCGTACTCTGCATACTTGTGACAACACCAAGTGTCGAAGAAATACCACAGCCATAGCAGCAGCCAAAGCAATAGTGCCAAAACTTGGGCTCCATTCACACTGTACAGTTTACATTAGCATCCAAGTGAAAACGAAGACAATAACTTCCTCTTTAGGAGGTTCATGACTTGCTAACTCATGCATAAGTAATTATAAAGCCATACTTTATTGAGAGCCATGAGAAGAAATGAAATGCAAGTCTTAACATATGCCAAACATACTAGTTCCTGCCTGCATATAGGTAATGAATAAAAATGTAGTAAGATTTATTCAATTCCTTTTCAGACAACTCGTAGAGGGTCCCTAAGATATTTTCTGTACACTAAATCAGATTTGTCCTAACCAGTAATACAGGACTGAGTCATCTAGTCTAGTTCTCTGTTATCACAGCAACTACATTTTGCATGGCCAGTCAATCTTCATTCTTCAAAATAGTTTGACATTTTTGCTTCCTTTCCTCCTAGGAAAAAAGCCTTCATATAGATATATAAGTGTAGATATATA
>NW_008690094.1:0-8483 GCF_000695815.1 Acanthisitta chloris | reverse complement strand
TTTGGAACAAAGGTGCTTTTATTCACTGAGAAACACGCTCAGAAGAGCAGGCTGCTGGGGCAGGGGAGGGAGACACGCAGCTGGTACCCCCCGACCTTCCCTGCAGCATCCCGAAACAGCCTCCACACAGCTCCAAAGGATGAGGAGCTGCTGCTGTCTCAGGCCTCTCATGGGCCCTCAAAGCAGCTCCCAACGAGGATCATAGAATCAACCAGGTTGGAAGATCATCGAGTCCAACCCTACCGTGGTTACTAGACCATGGCACTAAATGCCACATCCAGTCTCACCTTGAAAATCTCCAGGGATGGTGAATCCACCACCTCCCTGGGCAGCACATTCCGATGCCTGAGCACTCGCTCCCTAAAAAATCTCTTCCTAATATCCAACCTAACCCTCCCCTGGCAGAGCTTGAGTCTGTGCCCTCTTGTCCTGCTGCTGGTTGCCTGGGAGAAGAGACCAACCCCCACCTGACTCCAACCTCCTGTCAGGGAGTTGCAGAGGGTGAGAAGGTCTGCCCTGAGCCTCCTCTTCTCCAGGCTGAACACCCCCAGCTCCCTCAGCCTCTCCTCATGGCACTGGTGCTCAAGGATGCGACAGCTGAAGGCAAATCTCCCTATTCCAGTGCCTGTTGTGAATGGGAAAGGTGAGATGGAGGCGAAGCTTGACTTCCCCATCCTGTGCAGGGCAGAAAGGCTGCAGTGGCCACATGAATCAGAGAATTTTAGGGCTTAGAGCTCACCCAGCCCCAACCCCTGCCCTGGGCAGGGACACCTCCCACCAGAGCAGGTTGCTCAAGGCTCAGCCAACCTGGCTGTGAACACTGCCAGGGCTGGGGCAGCCACAGCCTCCCTGGGCAACCTGGGACAGTGTCTCACCACCCTCACAGGCAAAACTTCTGCCTGACATCTAACCTCAATTTCCCTCCTTCAATTTGCACCCATTGCCCCTTGTCCTGTCACTGCAGTTCCTACCAAAGAGGTGCCACATACCAACTGGTGGATGGAAAAAGATGCTTGGTGGTTTTCCAGGCTGGAAATGAGCATTGGAATGACCCAATTTTCCTGAACATCAGGGCAAGGCAGTGATCAGTCCACAAGCTGCTGAAAAGCATAAAAATCACAACTGAATTCTAAACTAATCTCTAAAAATTACCATTACAAAATGCTTCGACGAAAAGCATTTCCAGAGTGTGTGGGAAGAATCACTGAATTGTTTTCTACCTCTCTGATAGTTTCTATGGTGCATTTTATAACATGTATTGTCACATATGTCCTAAACATGTAAGAGCTATAATACCAATATAACATCACAAGGGACAGTGAAGAGGTTTGACAAAGGTCAAGCAGCTCTGGAGGGAGCAGAATTCCTTTCTTCCAATGCCATCCCATGGATGGATATAGCAGGAGGCTCCAGCACCTCTGTAAAACAAGTTTAGTTTTGTTCTCTGCAGCCAACAAGGCCAAGAAAACCAAAGCCCTTTTGTTCTTGGGGCTTGGAGGATAAGATTTGTGTTAAAAAAGAGATATTCATTCCCATGGGAGAGGAAATGCCACTGGAATCAGTGCAACAAAGTGAAATGTCAAAGAAGTCAGTGGATTATTGAGGGGAAAAGCCAAAATTGAATCAAAAAATCATTTAGGTGGGCAAAGACCTCCAAGATCACCAAGCTGTGACTGATCACCACCTTGGCAACTAGAACAGAGCACCAAGTGCCACTTCTTGAAGACCTCCAGGGATGGCGACTCCACCACCTCCCTGGGCAGCACATTCCAATGCTCAACAACCCTTTCCATGAAGAAATTCCTCCTGAGTGTGTTCAGTGTCAGCACCAGCCCCTGGCTGAGCCTGGAGCCCCCAGGCAGCACCATCTGCCCTGTTCAAACACACCCATTGCTGCTAGTGAGGGCAAGAACAGAGACCAGAAGAGGCTGAAATTCCTTGGTTTGCATGAAACAGCCCTTAAATTACAGACACAATCACCTTGAGCCTCACCTCCCGCCCTGAACCCACTGGTGTCCCAAGGAGCCTCACCCATGGGCCTCCTCCTCCTCACCTGCTCATTTCAGGACATTTCTAGGCATTTTCCATGACTTTTCCCTCTCCTTTTCCCCAGAAAATAAGGCATTCAGGAGCCAGGGGGGATGGCAATTGGGGTGGCAGATCCCCAGCAAGGCCTTGTGCTCAGCTTGGGCCAAGGGGAAGGTTCTCCATCGCATCCTGCCTCAGCTCTGCAGTTTATTAAAGCTTTTACATCACTTTATAAAGTTTCTCTAGCCACAATAAAAAACTTTCCTGGTTTTAGGTATAAAATAAGCATCAAATCATCCATTTGCATCCAAAAATCATTTATCTTTTGACACCAAACCCTTCATTTTACCTGTTTTTTTCTCCACCTTTTTGACATCTTACCTCTTTAGGAATCAATGCAAAAAAAACCCAAAGTGAAGAGTTTCTCTTTTTATTCTTTTTTTTTTTTTTTATTAAGACAATCCCACAGCTGGAAAATGAAACATCCTAGATTACATCAGTGACTTCAAAAAAAACCTCTAGAAAAAAATCTTTACAAATTTACATCTGTACAATACAAAAAAACTAACAGCTCATTGCATATAAATATTACATTTGGTCTGCCAACACAACGTGGCATCAAAATCCCTGAAGTATTCCTTAAAGGGACCTGAGATAGCAGATGTGAAGATATGGGCATAAATATCACCTGAAAAGAAAAAAAAAAATCAGAGAGAAAATAGACATCATTCTAAGAGTTTTGTGCATTTTTTGTGGGTTTTTTTGGGGAGTACTTTTAATCCAGAACATGCCCTGGAGAGCCTAAATCACGTGAATTTCATTGCTCTGACATGGTATTTCTACAGAAATCTGCTCTAACAGAGGAAGGAAGAGCTGGAGTTGGTATTTCTGCATTAAAATCCTCACCAGATGTTGAGTTCTGAGCACCCCCCAAGTAGGCACCACCCTCTTGAGGAGGAATTTTGGGAAGAGACTTGATTTGCTCTGTGAATATACCAACAGGACTTTGCCCTCCTCAACCCAAGCAGCTCCTCACAGACCCCAAAATCAGGAAGATCCACAGCACTTGTCAATCAAACCTCCCAAAACTGAGAAACTGCTCCTAATATCCAGTTTGTAAGGGATGTTTATCACTTAACTGCTCCAAATACTTTCACCTTGGCCAGTTGTCCAACGTGGCTGAGGTTCCTACCAGGAGTGGTGGCTCCCAAGTGCAGCGTGGAGCTGTTGGGTTGGACTTGGAAGCCTCCCAAACTGGGGTCAGGGAGCCAAACCCATGAACATGAACATGTTTGAGCACCACATTTGTAACACTAGAGTTAAGGCTGCGACAGAAATCCCACTGGAAATCGAATTTGTCAGGGATTCCTAGCACAGCTGGGTTGAGTTCAATATGGGCCCAACAGGACAGAGGAAAAAATGCACAAGTTTCCAACAGGTCTTTGCATTTCTAAGACTAAAAACAAGAACATTTTGCAGGTTGATAACTTCCTGTACCTAAAGGAGTTGTTTGCCATGTATAAACCTCAGGTACAACCAGAGCTGAAGGCTCTCCCTTGCTCATGCAGAGTCAAGTCTCTAACACCTGTGAGAACACACTACTCCATACCTACTCCACGTGGGCAGCCTTGGGTAGGGAACTGCTGCTGCAGGAAACGAGCAGCATTTTAGCAAATTTTGCAGGATGGTTTTGAAATACAAGGAACAAACTAAGCAATGTAAACACACAAAGACATGGGGAACCTACTGAAGTAACAACAGGACACTCCAAGTCAGGACATGACGTCCTTCAACCTACAGCTGGACACTTCTCCCTGCTGGGCACCACTCAAAGAGGAAATATTGCTCAAGTTCTTAGCAAAATTAGGAATTTAAACTGATTTGCTCACGTTAATACTCTGTGATTTCGAGCAGTTGGCAAAGACATTCCCAAGACAGCCAGGAGAAGCTTTTCCAAGTGCTTGGCAAGGTTCATCTTGCGTTAGGGAGTCAAGAAAGTCTCCAAAACCTCTCTACTCCACACCCAGTGTCAGCTCTTTCTATGCTCTCTTGTCCTACTCTGTGCAGGAGGAGCAGCTGAGGTGGATGTTGCGGAAAACATTCCAGGAAAATGAAGCTAAGCAACAGGATGTAAAATTTCAAGCAGCCAAAAATCCCCCATGAATTATTTCTTCATGACTTTATATAGCTCTGCAGGGTGGAGGTGACAGGGATAAGGGGGAGGTCTCTGCTGATGGAGCAGGGAGTGATGGAAAGAGAAAGGAGGGATAAAATTCCTAGATCCATCCAAGCTGAAGCAGCAGCACAAAGGATGTTTGGAACAGGAATACCTGGTGAGGTTGGAAGTACATGACTTCTACAAGGGTTACATCAACCACAGAGCAAGGGGAGGAGAAAGGAGGAATTCAGGAGCCACAGAGGCACAGGTTTTCCAGGATCCCAGGTGGAACTAAGTGTTGCTTACACAGTTTTCCAAGGCTGAGGGAAGGACATGCTGCCCCATCAGACCTGGCAGCAGCTCCACTCAGGGTGTAAATGGCCACAGAGGAGCAGGCAAGAAGCCAATTCCCTCTTCATTAAATTCACCTCCAGCCTTTGGGGAATGTTGCTAGTAAACCCAACAAGGCAGACATAAAAAACAGGGAAAGTCTTGGGAAAGAGAGGGACAAAGGAGTTAAGCCTTACAAAAAATCCATCAAGGTATCCTGTTTCCAAGAGAGAATCCTAAGAAGCCTGTAAAGGGAAACTGAAGGAGAGGCTGGGCATGGCAAAGAGGAAAATAAAGGGTGATAGAGAAAACCAAAGCAGGCAAAGTTTGGGCTGAATCATGGAATCACTGAGGCTGGAAAAGACCTCCAAGATCATCAAGTCCAACCTTTGACCGATCACCACCTTGTCAACTAGACCACCACATCCAGTCATTCCTTCAACACCTCCAGGGGTGGTGACTCCACCACCTCCCTGGGCAGTTCCACCGCCTGACAGCCCTTTCCATGAAGAAATTTTCCCTTATATCCAAGAGAACAGCACATCACTACTGCAAAATCAGCTCTGTGGTCAAGGAAGAACTGGGAGCACTACAGGGACAGCAGATTGCAGCTGGGAGAAGCCAAGAGCAAAGACACACAAGATTTCAGCCCTATCTCTATGGAGGATGAAGTGTGTGGGGCTGAGGCTCCACTTCCCAAAGTGTCTCCACGTGCCCTGGCAGCTTGGGATTGGGATCATGCCAGCCTGACATCTAGGGAACAGCAGCACTGATGCCTGAGCAGCAGAGGAGCCCTGCACACCTTCAGGAATCCCAGGCAGAATCAGACCTTAAATCCCATTCCCTGGGCAGAGCTTGGAGTGCAAGGAAGGACACTAAGTTCCTGACTCTGCAGCCTGCCTGGAGCTGCTGGCTGAGCACTCAGGGTCTGCAGAAGGAGCTTTTCTGGATGGTTTAAATCACCTTCCTCCTGCACCTGCTGGGCTCACACTGAGCTTTCTACATGTGGCTCCGGCTAGGATCTGGGATTTGACAGAAAGCATCCAAGTCCCTACAAAACCAACCACTCCACAGGAGGAGGCTATGAGAAATCAACTGCCCAACTCATAGGACAAATCCAAACACAAAGCTAAGCAAAATAAAATAAAAATTTAAAAAAAAAAAAAAAAAAAAAAGAAAGAAGAACAGCTGGAAACCCAAGTTATTTCTGACATGCTTATAAAAAGGTTCTCATGCACAAAAACAGGAGCTTTTAATTTGTACACTAAGCTGTTGTTGCAGCACCTCCTGCTCCAGGGCCACAGGGAGCAATACTTACACCACAGCCAAGTGCTGCTTCACTGGTATCTTCACAGTACATAGAAAAGAGACAGTTAAGAACATACTTAATCTTATCCTAATTGCTGCTAAAATACACCAACTTTCGAAAGTCTCTGGAATCCACGTGGTTTATCTCTCCCCCAACCCCTACACCAAAATAAATAAGGACTAAGTGGATTTTTAGCCAGAAATAGAGGAGGGAGGAGGGGAAAAAAAAAAGATAATTTCTTTTGCATTTCAAGCTTTTCAGGCTTTAGGACAGAACCCATAGTGTTTACATTAGCTCACAGGACTGATCTAAAGGGATATGACTCGACTATGGACTGATGCATACATGCTATTCCTGGTTACCATATGTAGAAAGACCAATTAGTCAAACAAATAATACAGTTCTTATAAATATAAATGTGTGTATATATATATACAATACATGAGAGATGATAGGACAGGTGTTTATACTTTAAAGCCCAAGACAGAACTAGCAAAGTCTCTGCACTTGGTACATTTCCCTCCCCACCCCAACCCCAACAAAGACTGAATCGAGTCCAGCAATGGATTACAGCTGATTCCCAACATTCCTTACAAAATTAAGCGTGATTTTTGTACCATAAACTCATCTTCATGAGTCATTTAGGATATATTCTCCTCCATCACAAAACTAAACATCTGCTTTGTATTTTTTTTTCTTCAAGTCATTTTTGCACCTAACCTAGAGTTGGTTTGTTTTTGTTTTGTTTTTTTTTTTTTTTGGAAAGCAAGAGAAAATAGCTAGTGCTTAATATAGAAAGTCAAAAAGTAAACTCCTTCTGCATCTGACAATATACATGGGTCACTCTTTTGCTGCCTGAGGTTTTCCAGAATTATAGACCAAGCTGTGCACAGAAGAACTGAAGGATATCGGATGAAAGTTAAACACAAAGAAATCAAACCCTTGGAAAACTCCACTGGAACTTTGTAGTCTTTTTTTTTTTTTTTTTTGGTGGTTCTCTTTGGAACCTGACTCACTGTCTGAACTGCTTGGACAACAGGAGGAAATTGAAGTCCCATATATATTCCAGGCAGAGCCCAGGAAGGAAGGAGGGAAGGAAGGAAAGAAGAGGCTGTTCACCTCGAGCTCAGCCCACGCCAAGCGCTTGGTCCTGCCCCGCCAGGAGCCAGAGCACACATCTCCTCACATCCTGCACAACCACTGCCAGAAGGGTTTCAAGTCAGCATTTCCCAGGATAACAAGAGTACAGTGCAACACGAATTCTCTTCTGGAAGATACAAGAATCTACCTGGAGGGTGAGAGCAGGAGAGCAGCTGTACCACCACAGCTCCTCCAGGCTCTCAGCACCTCCCAGGGCAAACAACCCCGAGCAAGGGGCAGCAGGGAGGGGTGGGAGCCACTCAGCCCCTCTGCACAACAAATCCCACCTGCCAAACACATACTGCTGCTGCAAACTCTGACAATGCCTCCATTGGCTTCCATGGGGTCAACGAGGACAGAGTTACTCCACACCTTCCACCCCTCTACGCTCCCTCTCACCTCTTCAAACACACACACTGAACAACAGCATCTATTTTCTTTTCAGTTTCCAGTAGTTGTAAATAAGAGGTAGCTGAGCTACTATTAAAATCAGCTTCTGTTTTTTGAAGAGGAGGAACCTTTCAAATGTTGAAGTCGCCCCTTTTAGCTGCACAATCTCGATTAACACTATAAAAATATGAGAGGACCAAAAGAAAATAGATGCAAGGAACTTTTGCATTTGGCACCTTTTTTTTCTTGTCTAGATATTCATACTTCTCAAGTATTCTCTTTTTAATAAAGTTAATGCACACATAGGACACACCACATCAAAGGTTTGCTACATATTTACAAGGCACCAACCCTTTGTCACTTTTTTTTTTCTTTTTTTTACATGAAGAAAGAACCAATAGAAAGCACATCAGGAACCCCCCCAAAAACTGTAAGTATAGACATACTTCAGTTCAGCAACAAATTCATCACCGTTTGGCCTGGCAAGATTAAAATAATCCAGATCCTTCTTACAATATAGAAACTGTAAACATTTTATAGCTGCCTTTAGGATTGGTGTATTGTGCAAAAGTTATCATTATTACTGTGTCTAAGGATTTATGGCAGAAACCACATAAAAACTCTGTAAGAAGGTGCTGCTTCTATAATACAAGAAGGAAAGGAGGGAGAGAAGTCATCAGTGTGACTGGGAAAATGTCATGTTCTCACTGAGAAGCTGGGAAGCCTCTTTGAATGGGATGAGCTCGTAGTGTGTGGGGAAGAACTGCTGTAATTTAAGGCCTAATGACTAAGGCTTCTTTTGACCAATGAAGTGTGGAGATCTGAAGCTTGAAAACAAACACAAACTGAGAGGATGGAAAAGCACCACTGTGAAACAACGTGAGTGGAGTCCCCGCACAACCTGCTTGGTAGATTTTCCTGGTAAAATCCCTGCAGTAGAAGGCCATAGAAGTTCTTGGAAAAAAGTGTTCCATCTGTCAATAATTCCATCCCATGAGATGGCTGACCCTGGCTTTTTCTGTCATCTTCCTCACCCTGCCTGACCTGGAGGTCCCAAGGTTCAAGGGATCCTCGGTGTGCACGAAGTTGTCATTGTCGGAGTCGTCGTTGTAGAGGACAGTCCTCCTG
>NW_008690093.1:0-11637 GCF_000695815.1 Acanthisitta chloris | reverse complement strand
CGTTCCCGTGGAGGTGTCCGCGGCTGGAGCAGGGTTTGGATTCCCGGGAGCGATCCCGGGAGGAAGGGAACGAGCCGGAGCGTGAGCCGGGCAGGAGAGCTGCGTGCCCCAGCAGCATCTCCTGCCACCCCTCCCGCTCATCCCCGAGTTTCTCGCTGGATTTGCAGCTGGAGATGGATTTGTCTTGGTCTATCCCAGTTCTGCACGGACCTGGAGCCCAGTCAGTCCATCCCCAAGAACCATTCCCAGTGGGACCCGTTGCAGCTTCCCGTGTCGCTCTACACGGTGTGTCTGCCCCGACTGCCTCTTCCCTTTCCCCACTGCTCTTGCAACAAGTGGGAAAGCCCAAATGAATGATGAGTTAAACACTCCTCGGAGTGCCCTTCTCGGCTGAGCTTTCTGCTGAAAACAGTTTTTGTTCCATGCTGCTGCTGGATCCCCTTTCCTCCAGCATCCCTGCGGCCACAGCACTGCAGGAGTGTTGGGAATCTTTCCCCATCCCTAGACTGTTCTAAAGGATGATCAGACAGGCTTAAGGCACACCTGGGAGGCAAATTGATGAGGGTTATCCATCATTTTGTGGCCACTAGTTTCACCTGTTGTATCTCATCTTGACCCTCTTCGGTAAGGTAGAATTAGGGCAGCACAGCAGTACGTGCAGGTATCACCCTCTTCCTTTCCTAGGAAAGCTCTGGTGCTCCAGAGCTGCAGGAATCTTGAGCTCTGTGACTGTCTCCAACCCCCTGTAATGCCACAGGTAGGAAGATTAGTATCCAAAGCCTTAACTCTGCACCTCCCCTATTTCGAGCAGGGCACGGAGCTGCCTTGGAGAAAGGCAAATTCCCTGGCACGTGCAGAAGTAAACAGAGTCTGTGTGCCTGTCCCTTAGGGTGGATTTGATTCTTTTCAGTGCAAATTGTGATCACACTGTGCTAGCAATAAATGTAGTAATGATGTTTACTACTTAGCTGCAGGAAAGCTGTAAAAGCTGATGCTCAGGGTTCCCTTCGAGGATGTGCTCAGGTAACACCTGCAGCCTGCCCACTGGTTCTCCAGCAGCCTCTGCTGCTCTACAGGTGCTGACAAAACTGAAGGAAAAAGCCTTAATTTTGGGGGGGTTTTTTTGTATAAAAAAAATTCTCCAGCATAAAAGCACATTTGGCATATTTCTGAATAGAAGTGCTGAGGAATAGCCCAGCAAGGTTGGAATCAGGTGCTCTTCAGAGCTGCTGGTGCCTGTGGCTCCCTCCTCAGCCCCCTCTGCACCCCCTGAGCTCCTGGACAGGTATCCACTGCCATTCTGTTCCCTTTCAGCTCCTGTTCCCAGCCCTGGCACCTATCCCAGCCGTATTTCCTATTAGTGGTTGCACAACAGCCTCGTGTAGTAGTGGCACAGGAAACCAGCAGAGACATCTGACCTGTGCCCGATAGAAATCTCCCTGCGTGGTTGTTTGTTCTCAAGCTGCTTTGGCCGGTGCTGAGGGAGGTTCTTTCTCTTTTTTCACCAACTGTCCCCTGTGCTCAGCACTGCTTTCTCATGAGAAAGGTCTCGGATTGATTACATGGAGATGTGAAATGGTTCCTTCAATGGGAAGAGCTTCCTAGGAAACATTACACAGACGTGTCCTAACACAACTTGGGAGGTCTCATTGTGCTGTCAGTACTTAAAAATCTCCAGCAAAAAGGCTGGTAGACCTGCACAGGGAGATTAAACAGCCTCCAGACAGTGCAGGGTGTCTGGGAAGAGTCTGGGTCACTCCTTGCTTGCGGCAGAAACCTGGAGAGACTGCTGGCAGCACAGCTCCTGGAGGCAGGAAACTGGCCAAGAGCCACATTCCAGTAACCCCAGTGGTGATTCTGCAGCCCACATGGGGTACATCCCAAGCCTTTTCAGAGGGGCAAGGTTTGTCCTTGGTGGATCAGGGTGGGTTTTTGTTCTTTGTGAGGACCTCTAGGCCATGTGCTGTGCTTTGGCAGGACATCAATAGAAACCTCTGCAGCCAGCTGAAAGCATATTTCTAACAGATGGGTCTGGAAACTCCACAAGGAAGAGAAATCCTTACTAAAGGTATTGTAGTGGTTTCACCAGTATTATCTGCCCCATCTGCAATGCACGAGGTTGGCACAAAACCTTCTGACCCTCTGAGTGTGTCTCCACCACTTTGCTGGTCCTTTGGGCTAGCAGAGAGCAAGCTCAGGCCTGCACTGGGAGTCTTGTTCATGGGTGCACCAAGTCAACTGGTGATCTCAGAGCTTGGATCCAACTTGGCACTGTTGCTGGACTCTGGTGTGGTAGGAAAGGCAAAGGTTCAGGGATTTTCTTTTCTTACCCAGAGAGAAAACTTTGCCTTCACTGACTTTCCCATCCAGTCTTCAAGCCCCAGTGTTCAGGCTCCTGCAGGCACTGCAGGTTTGCCTTAGGGCACATCTAAGAGCTGTTTATTGACTGTGCAGATTGGGCTGTAAAGTCGAGGGAGTTCTTCTCTCTCTTCACACCTGAGTGTCAGTGCTTGCTTCGTGTTTTAACGACCATTCAAGTGGTCTAATTTTGTTTCATTCCACTTTGCTTTGTGGTAAGTGACATATGAATAATCCTCCTTAATGTGAGTGCACTGCTCTCCATTTCCTCTCCTGCACGAGAGGATGAACCTGGAGAACAGCAACTCTGGACAGTTCCTTTAAGTCCTGCTCTCATCTGGTTTGGCAGAGGAGCATTTTCCTGTTGCAGAATGCAGAGAGAGAGGGGAAAAGAATAGAAAGAGCTGAAATGAAAAGGGTTTTACAAACCATCCTCCAGTTTTTAGAGGAAAAGTAATTAAACATGCTAAGAGGAAAAGCTGAATATGCTTATTAAATATGGTTTAGAGAAAAAGTGATTAAATATCAGTTACTGTCACATAGTGTCCACCTTGGGCAAGAATCCCTTGGCAGAGGGATGACTGGACACTTTGGCAGAGAAGAGTCCCCAAGGATGTGATTTTAGGAAGGTGCAGGGACAGACTCTGCCTGTGCTTTCTTCCACTTCCCAGGGAAATCTGCACATCTCCCTAACCTTGGGATAATGCTGAACAGCTGCAGGCTTTTGCATGTGAGCCCGTGCTGGCACAAGTTGTAAAAGCTCGAGTTCTTGTGCTGAGTAGCTCCTAGGTGGCCTCCCCAGAACATTTGCCTAACAAATGGGCTTCAGATCACAGGATAACATGCAGCAGGCCTGCAGGCACATCCCGATAACCACTGCCCCTCCTGGAAAAGCACTATTGGACACTCCTCCAGCCACACTTAGATTCCAATCTGCCTTGACTTGGGCTGCTCCAGCGCTGACAGTGGAAGCAGCTACAAATCTCCTGCAAAAATAATCCTGTCTTTGCACTCCAGATGGACAAAACCACAGTGCAGTTGTTATCAGGCATGGACGCAGCTGTAATTCTCTCCACACTCCTGTTTGCCTTTCTTGCTCTTTCTTTCCTCATCCTGCTTCCCCTTAAAAGGGAAAAAAAACCAAACCCAACCTGAAGTCTGGGACTGCATTTAATGTTGGTGTAGGCTCTGGCTGGTTGAGGGATGGAAGGAGAGATGGCCAAGGGATAACTCTGTTCACAGAGCTCCCTGTGCTCAGAGCATCCCCTGTTCCTCCTGCTCTCCCTGAGCATGATCCCAGGTGAACAAGGAAACGTTCAGTTCCTCACTGCTCCAGTCCTCTCCAGAGCTCTGGAAAGTTTCCAGGGATTAATGTGCTGTTTCCCTTCCTCTGAAGCAGGAGATGGTGTTACCAACAGTGCAGTGTCTGTTCCCTTGTCGGACAGAGCTCTCCCTGCAGGGCTCTGCTCACTGTCTCTGTCAGGTTGGGGTTTTGTATCTTCAGTTTTCCACATATTTTAGCCATGTGCTCTGCACCTGGGAAGAGCAGTCTGGGGAGCAGTGATAGACGTGTGCATTCCTGAATATATATCAGGCAAAAAGGGCATTCTGGAAGTCAGTCTAATTTAGGGTTATTGCAGTGTTGCCTTTTTTTTTTTTTGGTTTTCTGGAAGTGCTTTATACTTCCTACAGCATTAAGGTTTGGCTTTTCTTTGAGTCAGAGAGGACTGAGGGTCTGGGCTGTGTTGCTGGAAGCTGCTGCACATTGGAACACTGAGTTGGCTGTACACTGTGGTACTGGATAGTCTGTCCCAGAGGGCCACAGGTAAATAGGATACACCTTTGGCTTTGTCCTGAGTGCAGGCAGGGTGAGGTGATGATACCCAAGCACCCTTTGTCTGACAAAGCAGCCCACAGGCTGTGTTTGTTTGGCTTGATTGCTTCCAACTGGCCTAGCAGGCCCAGATCCTTTCCAAGAGCTGTAACTGCAGTGAATAATGCTTTCATAAAGAAGGCAAAGTAAATCTTGCTAAATGACAAAGGCAACAGAACATTCCTGGTTGAAGTCTAGCAATAAATACTCTGCATGCTGATGGATCTGTATCTGCAGCCTTGAGTGCCAGAGGATCTTGCTTAAATCAGACTAGGCTGACTCTTTGTTAATCCTGATTAAAAATCAGCAGGCAGGAAACAACAGATGCTAATCAGAGCTTAAGTTTTCTCTTGGAATCCCTAAGAGCCCATTCTTAGGGGTGACTATTCAGGTGCAAAGCAGGTTTGGAGCTACTAACACAGTACTGGAGGTTGGTGTTGTAGTTTTTCTGCTAGTTTTTGTTTGTTCTGTTTGGTTTTACTTTGGCTGTCAGAACTAAAAATGACTGAGCTGGGATATGTTTGCTGTACCTACTTGTCTCAGTCCTTCTCTCCTCATGTTCCTTCTAGTCACAGTAGGGGAAAAAAATAGGCTTTTCTGCAATCTTTGTATTTTCTACCTGGATTTTTCAGCTTGTATCAGATATGACATTCTTGAAGACCAACTCTGTCTAGGTTAGCTTTATGCCTGGGAGCTGCTTCTGAGAAACTTAACCACCGAAGTGGGAGTCACTTGTTAACTAAGTAATTAACTAGCTGGAAAAACCATTGAATTTTAAAGCTGATTTGCATGCAGATATTGTAATTTCATGCTGTTTATGTTCTGGAGAATGCTTAACACTGCAGTGTTTGGAGTTCTTCACTGAAAATACTGCTGCTCACTTCAGAGGCTTCAGTGGCTGTTGCTGCACAAAACAGCTCTGGTTAGCAGGAGTTAGTAGCTTGTTGCTGTCAAAGTATACAAATAAATGAACTCTAAATAAATGAACAAACCCAGAGAAGCCAAAGCACTTCTGGAGTTTATTAGTAAGTGATACAGTCAAACTGAAGTCCAGTGAGTAATTATTGCAGGCTGAGCTATTTCACCCTGGGCTGTCAATAGACAAGACACTGTGTTCTGGGCTTTTAACTTATTGAAAACTGACCTACTGAGCCCTGTCCAGGGGAAGGAATGTCTTCTGGTTTTATGCTCCTGACTTGTTCTTCTTCCCACTCCCCTTAGCTGCAGTCGGAGCTTGGCCTCAGTCGGAGAACAAATCTCCCAAACAAGCCTGGAGAGAATCTTGCAGGGTATGAACTGAGATAAAAGATGTGATGCATTACAGTTTGTCAGAGGACATGGAGTCCCTGAGTGTCTCCAAGTGGCAAAGAAGTATTCTTTCCAAAGCAGCCCTCCTGACCTCTATTCCCAAAGGGCTCCTACAGAAGTGGATTTGCTGGAGCTGGAATGTTTGGCCAGGTTGCTTAGTCTCCTGAACATGACTGGGAGTATGTAATCCATCTGTTGTGTTTGGCCACACTTCCCACTTGGCTACATGGCACAGAAAGCTAAGTATTCCAGCTGGGCCTATAAATCCAATTTGGATACACTTTGTCCAGTCTCAACACCATATATTTTCTCCAGGAGCACCAACCTCATTTTGCTGAGAGGCAGTTGACAGATGACTGAGTTATAGCAGGGAAGGAGTTGTTCTCATGGACAGTGGCTGTGTCAGTAACAGATTTCATGTGTGCTTCACCTTCACTCACAAGAACTGAGGCTAGTGAGGTTGCTGGGGAACAGAATTTCCATGGGAAAATGCTAGGAAAGTCTTCCCCTGCAAACAGTGATTCCAAATGGCTTTTTTTTTTTTTTTTTAAGCACTCCTCTTGCCCTGAAGTGATGCTTAGCACTAGCTGAGCTGTAGGAGAATTACACTTGCCTTACAGAATTGGGGAATTACTGGCTTGGAATGTAGCCTGGGCCCTGGGGCTGCTGTGAAACTGCTGCTCCGTGGTTACACTGCAAACACACCCTCGAGTAGTACACTCTGAACCACCAATCCACGGAAAATCCAGGATCTGCACTAAGCAGGGGCAGAGTCCAGCTGATCTGGCTTTCAGGAAACCTCCTCAGGAGGCTGGAAAACAAAGTAGTATCGATGCCTTCAGTCCAACGATGAAAATATTTCAGTTACAATTCTGGAGGTGCAGAGCTCAAACTGTTTTATGTAATAGCCATGGAGAGATCTCTCTCTCCATGTGTATATACACATATATATATAAGATAACAAAAGCAATTTCTTCTTCCTAGGAACTCCAGCAGCTCAGCAAGCAATACAGCAACATCAAGCTCCTCCAGCTGGGTGAGTAAAGGGCTTTATTTCTGCAGACAGAAATATGTCCAACTGAGCCAGGTGTGTGTATCTTAAACTGATCTCCTGGGTGATCAGTAGCTGGACAAGACCTCCAGCAGCTGAAAATCATCTTAGGCTAACACTGGGGAGACATAATCTGTGTAAAGTCTCCTGTGCAATGCTGTGTGCTGCCTGAACATCCTCACCCAAATGCCTGAGCTTTGGTTTGGCAGATGCCATGCCAAGACAGACCCTAAACCACACACTTCACTGTTCACTGAGGCTCTTGGTGGCTCTTCTTGTGCAGATGTGGTCTGTGAAAACAGCATCAAGAAAGTGGTGAAGGAAGTGGAAGAAATTGTGGGAGACAAAGGGCTGAACTGCCTCATTAACAACGCTGGCATCAATGTGCTTGCTTCTCTGGAAGAGGTCACTGCAGAGACAATGCTCACCATCTATGAAACCAACACTGTTGCCCAGCTGATGGTCACCAAGGTAAGAGCTGGGAGGAAGGTCCTTCATCTGGGTAGTATAAGAGGCTTTTCCACTAGTGATCTGGACATGTAACCAAAGTATTTGTCACCTTGGAACCACACGGAACTGCAGGTCTAGAGAGCAGCAAGAGATGCTGTTGATCAAGGAGCTTTATTTAAATCCACCTGGTGAGATCACTTCCGTGGGCAGGTTGGGTTAGGAGGTGAGCAGAAGAGTCTGAAGGGCCTTGCCACTCACAGCTGGCTGCTGTAGAAAGGTTTCCTATGGTCAGCACATCTGAGGACCCATCACCATCCTGTGCTGGGGGCATAGAGCTGTGCTGGAGTTCTCCACAGAGCAGGACCTGAGAGTCCATCTGCCCTTGAAGTGACCAAATTAAATCTTGTTTTCACAGGCATTTCTACCCTTGCTGAGGAAGGCAGCCCAGCTGAGCACTGGCATGGGCTGCCACAGAGCTGCTATCATCAATATGTCCTCTCTTGCTGCCTCCATGCAACTCGTCCAGGCAAATGAGATGTTCCTCAAGGTCTATCCCTACAGGATAGCAAAGGTTTGTGGGCTGTGCTCCCTGGGTGAGGGCAGTCTGGGAGTTAGAGACCACCCTGATGATGATGTGAGGTGTGCAGCACCTCCATGGGCACAGAAATGTTCTTGTTCTTCCTGTGGGTGGAAATGGGACCTGTGAAAATAGCACAGTTGGAGCAAAGTGTCAACCTCTGAAGAGCAGGCTCCCAAATCCCTACCCTGATATAGATCTATTTCAGAGAGACTTGGCATTCAGGGGAGAACTGATGCCATCAAGTGTGAGTCCTACCAGCTGTGTTCCTCTCCACTTGAAGCAAGCTAGCAAGAAACTCAGCAAAAGGTGTGCTGACCTGTACAGGGTGATGCTAGATAGAGAGAGGTGTGATTTTGGGTGTTGTCATATCCAGAGACTGACTTTGTCAAGATCAGACATACAGTTTCTCCTACACCACCTACTCATAAGCTGTTAAATGCTTGTTTTCCTTGCTCAGAAGCAAAAACCTGACTGTTTGGGCAGTGATTATTGCAGAAAAACACAGTCCTTATGTCAATATTATTTTCTTCACAGCTCCTTAGGAGTTTCAAATGCTCCTTTATCTTCCACCATCACTTAAACTCACTGCCCAAAGATGAAACTTTGGTGGTAGAGCTGTCACAATGCTTCTCTGGGAATAAAGTCTGGATAAGTTACTGTGATCCTGTTACTGCATCTTCATTTGTCAGGAGAGAGCATGGTGGAAGAAAGGTGCCCATTAGCTTGGTCTAATGGTCTTGCTCAAGGTTTACAAACCCAACCCACTAACAGGTGGTTTCCACTCTCACAGACTGCACTGAACATGATCACCAGGTGTCTTGCTGCAGACTTGAAATCAGATGGAATCCTCTGTATCTCTTTGCATCCAGGCTGGCTCCAGACAGACATGGGTGGGAACATGGTAAGTGGCAGCTCTGAAAACGTAGAAGTATAACTCCTTTGTTGTCCCAGCCCTGAGCAAGAACCCAGGGCACCTCCACGTGCTGCAGAAGCACACTATGAAACATGAAAATACATCTTTGATTCTTAGTAACTCCTTAAATGCATTGGATTCTCTTCTGATATTCCCAGCACTGACTCAATCTTGGTTCATTCCAGGCTCCCATGCAGGTGCAAGAGGCTATCCCAGGTATTCTCTCTGTTCTGGACCGTCTTGGTGAGAAAGAAAATGGTTCCTTCCTGGACTGGCAAGGGGAAACTCTACCATGGTAGAAGATTGCACAGAATAGTACAGAAACAGCACATCAGTCCTGATTTAACCTGTGCCACCCCTGTCTGTGTCTCTAGGATTCTCTTGCACACTAGCTGAAGTAGCCAGTCTGACTTGCAGCCCCTCCAGGTGTATTTGGAATGTAAGGTGGCCAACTCTGTCACTTGGCATTGCTACTGCTCTGTCCTAATGCTTCCTGCAAACACTACTGTGCTCTTAGTGATGGGTATCTCCTGGGACCATCCCAAACGGATTCAACCCTGCAGGTTAAATCCAGGGGCTGGTTCCTCTTCACTCCAAAACCAAAGTGGGCTTTGCTCTCTGCAGAATCAATGGCCTGAACTCAGAGCAAGGCCAGTGTAAGCTGTCAGATTCCTGTATGGTCAGTCTGATGGAGACTTATCTCCAGAAAAAAGGTCCTTTGGTCTCCTTCAGTCCTAACTGAGCCAAGGCTGAAATTGCCCAGCTCGAAACCACGTGGATTTGGTACTTGTGTAAATTCCTTGGCAAACTGAGTGTGCCCGGGTTGACAGCGTACACCAGGCACTTGCTGTGTTCCCAGCGGGTGACTAACATCCTGATATGGGGGTGGGAATGTTGTTTTGTACATAAACTTCTCAAGTGTCTTCAATAAAGTCTTGTTCAAACCAACCCTCTGTTTACTGAACTCCTTCAGTTCATTTCTCTGCGTGGAGGTTTCTCTTCAGAGGATTTTCTCCTCTGGCTAGAGAACTGCACTTCTGCCTTGAAGGAGAAGCTCTAACCATTGGTGCTTCCTTTCAGGCTGGATGGGTTTGATGCAGTGAGATGTATCTGCAGCTGAGACAGACCCTTATTCTGCTCTGACATACTCGGAGCACCTGGTGAATAAATCTCTTGTGTTCTGGCTGAGGGAAGTATAAAAACAAGAACTTCTTTGAAGTCTGGGGTTGGCTTCACCATCCCTCCCTCATGCCAGCTGATTAGGCACTTTCATGCTGCGCCAAGGTGGTGGGTTCCTGCACCTAGTGAGAGAAGCAAACAGCAGCCAGGTGAGCAGGACAGACAGGTGTGGCTGTCCCTGGACAGCAGCCACTGAGACCTGCCTGCAGGAGCAAACGAGGGTGTGTAGGGGAGTGGTGTCTGCCTGCCTTCCCTGCTCCCCATGGCCATGGGGATACACAGAATCACTGAGGTTGGAAAAGACCTCTGAGACCATCAAGTCCAACCTTTGACCCATCACCATCTTGGCAACTAGACCAGAGCACTGAGTGCCACATTCAGCCATTCCTTGAACACTTCCAGGGATAGTGACTTCACCACCTCCCTGGACAGCTTGTTCCAGTGTTTAACAAGCTTTTCCACGAAGAAATTCCTCCTGATGTCCAACTGCATGTTGTGCCATGCTTCTGTGCTCAGACCTGTTTTAGTGAGGTGCAGCTGTGACTCAGTAGGAGAAGACAACACAGGCATTGCCTTTCTATGTGTGACTTGAATTGTCTGTGCAAACCTGGTGGGTGAGGGACACTTGATTTGTACTGGTTGAGTGACTTAGTTTGGAGTGAAGCCAGTGAAGGGACTGGAGCACAAGTCATATGAGGAGAAGCTGGGAGGGCTCAGCCTGGAGAAAAGGAGGTTCAGAGAGACCTTCTGGGTCTCTACAACTCCGTGACAGGAGGTACATCCAGGTGGGTTCAGGCTCTGCTACCAGAGAACAAGGGACAGGACAAGAGGAAACAGCCTCAAGCTGTGCCAGAGGAGGTTCAGGTTGGACATCAGGAAGAATTTCTTCATGGAAAGGGCTGTCAGGCATTAGAACTGTCCAGGGAGGTGGTGGAGGTGTCCAAAACATGAGTGGATGTGGCACTTGGGGACATGGTTTAGTGGTGACCACAGTGGTCCTGGGTTGACACTTGTATGCAATGACCTTAGTGGGACATGGGGACATGGGGACAGCTCCTGCTTCATGATCCACAGGGGTGGGAGCAGGAGAGGGGATGTCTGTGGGAAAGGAGATGGACTGTCTAAAAAAGCTTTGTAGGTGCTTCCTCCTGTGAGTGAGTGCAAGGGAACAGGAATGACTGTGAGGGACTGTGAGGGACCATGAGGGACCATGAGGGACCCTGAAGAACTATGAGGGACTCTGAGGGACCTCGAGGGACTGTGAGGGACCTTGATGGACTGTGAGGGAAGGGCTGTAACAGCCTGTGATGGACCATGGAGCTTTGTGAAGGAGGAGTGAGTGTGAGGGACTGTGAAGGACTGTGAGGGCCCATGGACTATGAGGGACTCTGAGGGACCTCGAGGGACTGTGAGGGACCTTGATGGACTGTGAGGGAAGGGCTGTAACAGCCTGTGATGGACCATAGAGTGTTGTGAAAAGAGAGAGTGTGAGGGACCGTGAGGGACTGTGATAAAAGGGACCTCACCTCAGGTAACCGCGAGTGACCATCAAGGACTGTGATGGACCATGAGGGAGCTTGATGGACTGTGAGGGAAGGACTGTGACAGCCTGTGATGGACCATGGAGCATTTTGAAGGGTGAGTGAATGTGAGGGACCATGAGTGACCGTGAGACACCCTGAGGGACCTCAGGTAACTGTGAATGACCATCATGGACCACAAGAGACCATGGAGGACCATGAGGTGCTGTGCAGGACTGTGATGGACTGTGAGAGACCCTGAGGGACTGTGAGGGATTGTGAACAACCACCAGCAGCTGTGAGTGACCCTCAGGGACGTGAATGACCATGAGGGACCATGAAGGACTACGAGGGTCTCTGAGGGACTTTGAGGGACTGTGAGGGACCTTGAAAGATAGAGATCTG
>NW_008690092.1:0-497 GCF_000695815.1 Acanthisitta chloris | reverse complement strand
TTTGTTCTGCATGGGAATGCTTCTGGCCACCCAGAAAATATATCAGTTAATTCCAAAAGTTACCGAAAGCCCCTCTTTCTTGGAAGTTCAGAAAAATCAATTTGCCACACATCACCTGGAAATTGTCCCCTACTAATTGCTCCTTGCTGTTTCTTGGTTCCTGTGTTTGGATTGTTCTGCAAGCATACTTCACATTGTGAAGTGACTTGCTTTATGGTGGCATATAATTTTGGCCTTGCTACTCTTGTTTTCAAATATTGGTATAGAACACCTAATCCCCAATGTGTTTTTGCATGTTCTGCCTTAACAAAATGCCACATTAATTTCTCAGGTATTACTAGTTGTCCAGTTTTTAATCATCTCCACCCATTTTCTAATAATTCCCCATCATTCTCATGTATCCACTTACAGTCAGATTCCTGCTATTGTACCTGTTTGCTTTCATCTACCTGTTCCGGTACTAATGCTGCTACTAACACTTGTTTACCTTCTTGTGT
>NW_008690091.1:23480-28525 GCF_000695815.1 Acanthisitta chloris | reverse complement strand
CATGTCAACAAAATGAGTTTGTGGAGCCTGCAGAATTCCTTTGTGTCCTCAGCAGATTGTGACCATCCTCTAGATTTATCCTCTGTGATAACCCCTCTCTACCCAGAATGGAGACAGATAGCAGGACAAATCTACCTACATCTGGTAGTTGCATGGGCTCCAGCACCACAGCATATGAAAACCTTGTCCTAGGAAGGAAAGGCACTTCCGTTTTACAGCTGTGAAGCTGAGACATGTGGAGTCTTTTAAGATCTTGTTAAATGCCTATCAGCATTTCTGGTGAGTGAACAGCATTAAAGACATGCTATTAGTGGAGTCTCTTGCTTTTCTGGCCCCAGTCTGGCTACCTGTGCCCTTTCCATGTCCTTCAGAGAGGTGATGCAAAATAGAAAACCTCTGTAACAGACCATAGTAACAGTTCCCCTCTTCCTCTGTGCCTCACATGTGTTAGATACTGAAATCTTAATCACACAGGTACAGAAAAGATGGTTTTGTAGTTAAGATGTACAGTGTGGGAGGTCCTTTGTCTGCACAGTTTCTCCTGCTCCCAGGGAGGAGGAAGGAGCTCCTTGTGTCAGGCTTTGTTCACAGTTTTCTCTCAGTTCAGGACTGAATGAAAAGGGGCAAATTTTGACAGATCATGTAAAATGTGAGCAGCTGGGATGGGTGCATGTTCCCTCTTACCCTTTGTGATGAAGGAGCAGCCTGGTGTTTTGGAGGAACAAACTGATGGGCAGAGTGTACTTTCATTTTATTATGCTGAACAAACAAGGTAACTCCATAAAGATATGCTGAACAAACAAGGTAACTCCATAACAGTGGTTTACTGCTCAAATATCCATAACAAACTGGATGTAACAGACTGCAAGTGTATCTAATGACCAATATACGAATTAGAGCCACATTTTGCATTAAACTGTAGGATTTTACCTTTTTAATAGATGTCAGGTATTGAAAGGCAGCAATGAAAAGATCTGTCCTGTTCACAGATGCATTAAATTCATAAGCACACGTACAAAAATATTACAGCTTAACTCTCAGCAGAGCTATTCGTTCCTATTCTCATCTAATGTTTTGTTTGCAGTTTGTACAGCTTAACTCTCAGCAGAGCTATTCATTCCTATTCACATCTGATGTTTTGTTTTCAGTTTGTTTTGAGCCTCTGTCTGTCTCTGACCCTCTCACACTGCTGACAGGGAGCACCTTGTTGCACAGCAGTTCAGGTTCAGCACTTCTCTTCTGCTCACCCTTCGTAGCACCAGCCTGAGGTTCTCTTATCACTTGTGTTACTGTCCTTATCCTACAACTGAGTAGAGCCTTACTTAAGATTTTGTCATGTTTCCTTTACAGGAAAATTACAACTCAGAGTGTGAGTTCGTGGAGAGGATCCATGAACTGGGTTACAACACCTACGCGTCTCGTCTCTACCGGACTGTGCCCAACAGAGCTGGCACCAAGCGCAAAGCCAGCGCAGAGAGACTTTGGTATGTCTCAATCAATGGGAAAGGACGACCCAGAAGGGGCTTTAAAACTCGCAGGACACAGAAATCCTCTCTCTTTCTGCCCAGAGTATTGGATAACAAAGACCATGAAATGGTCCGACTGTTCCACACAAATGTGAAATATCGGGAGAGTCTCCTGAAGCCTCCAAGCAAGAACCAGAGAAGAAGGAGAGGACACTGATAGGGTGGGGGGAGCATGTGTTGGGGATGGAAGTGACTGAGAGGCTTCAAAATACTACTAAAACCCTAACAGCTGTGATTGTATGACAGGCATTAACACGGACAGTTTTTATACATTGTATAATATAACTGCAAATCCCATCACTTACTTTTAGCTATTGTAGAATTATTATCTGTGGTAAAAGAGATGTGAGATAAACTAAGGCACATTCAAATGTAAATTAGTTGGATGTAATAATTTTGTCAATGACTTTCACATTTTCTTTTTAAAAAATATATATATATATATAATTTTCATGACAAGTATTTTCATTCTAACTTGCCAGAGAGTGTTACCTCAGTGACCCTGTCCTCCCACAGCATGTGAATATTCCACACTGACCAAATTTGTGTCCACAGAGAAGGTATAGCACTTTCACTGCTCTTTGGGCCATAAAAGGCTACATTCCTATTTTTATGGAACACAGAAGTTAAAAAACTCATAGGTTTTATGGCTTAGATATATTTCTTTTAATGTTATGATCAGCCAATGTCAATCACACTTTTTCCAAGACTGTCCAAGAAAAGTAAGATTGTAACTTGCTTCAAATATTTCAACAAACCTACAGGTTACTAGATTATTCTTGAATTTGTTTAATCAAACCCCCAAGACACCTGATATGTCATTCAAATAATGAATGTTGGTAACTGGCATTTACATGGGCCAAGCTTTGACAATCTAAAGCTGTTTAACAATTGATGAATCCTCTCTTAAAATAGGGCCCTAATGTGATGTGAAAGAGAGGAGGCTTAGATTGCATATCAGGAAGAAATCCTTCCCTGTGAGGGTGCTGAGGCACTGGCACAGGTTGCTCAGAGAAGCTGTGGCTGCTCCATCCCTGGAAGTGTTCAAGGCCAGGCTGGATGGGGCTTGGAGCAACCTGAGCTAGTGGAAGGTGTCCCTGCCCATGGCAGGGGTTGGAACTGGGTGTGTTTAAGGTCCCTTCCAACCCAAACCCTTCCAGGATTCTGTGATTTTTCTACTGTGATTCTGAAGTTAACTTTTACAAAGATAAGGAGAGTTCACATTACAAATTTAAATCTGAGCAAGGGGTTAAGTTTTAAAAATTTCTCTTGACATCCAGGAGATGATAGAGTACAAAGATTTAGATGTGCTTGAGAAGCACAAATAATGGGCATTTCAATGAGATTTGGCCTTGTGCTCTACACATCCAAGAATTAGGCCCTGATGCAGCACAGCTGGAGAAAAGAGAGACTGCACTGAAGTAAACTTTCAATCTGAATTTAACCGAAGATCTGTAAGTTAAATAGGACATTATACAGAAACAGACAGGTGCAAATCCAATTTCTGGTCATATTGAGACAAAAGTCTTTCTGTGTGCTGCTAGTGAATAACAATATGAGCATTTAAAACTAGGTAATGAGAATTTTCCATCACTAAGAGGTGAAATCTGTGAGAGAGATGAGATGAGTCCATAGAAGGAATTGACTAAACCTAGTAGCTATAGGTTTAGCACTGCTTACATCCCTGTAAAAGTAAAACCAGAAAGGTGTCTTTGTACCCAAGTATGCTTCATTCCTTCCACCCTGTTATCTCTTCTGTAATATTGTAACAAAGAAGGAAACTGTATTTGGAAAAGAAAGTCAGAGTTCCTGGATCTCTGTTCTCCTTTATACTGAAATAAGGTTAAAAAAAAATCACTGAAATGATGACACTCCAGTAGCCCTAGGTTTAAAAAGGGTACAGAAAACCAGCAACCATGTTCCCAAACTCTTTTTCTTTCACATAATATCTGAAAATAGTGATGGGATCTTCACAGAAGTCATCAGGCAGTATCATGTCAGAAGCCACTGTAAAAACTGTGCAAAGAGGAAACACAGAGACTGAAAAAGAAACAGAAGACTTCAGGTTTTCTGTTTATTCGCTCTCCTGTGAACCACACAAGGCCCAAACTGCTGCAGGATTCAAGGGCCCTTCTGAAAGTGAAGAAAATAAAATTTTGTATCCTGGGCATCAGAGTTGTTCTGGGGACACATTGCTGACTATACCAGCTCCCCTACCTCAGCTCCCCAGTCCACACTCATTGTGGGGCCTGACTGGGCAGGACAGAGAGGGACACAGGGAGACCTCACAGTCCTCAAACTTCAGGAACAAAATACAAGAGAAGGAAAGTATCAGTAAGCCCAATTGGCAGGGACAGATCACATGCAGCTGGAGATTAAGGGAGATAATTTCTCCCATATCTAATTTCTAAATAAATAAAAGTATTTATTTTTGACCACTCTCAGATCTATTTCACCTCAACTTATAACAAAACCAAGATCCATTCTCAGCTTTCTCTCCCTTAAAATTGTTGTTGTAAAGTTAATGACTAATGATTACTTCAGATAGTTTTGATACAGTCCTGATTGTCTAAAGAAAGCAAAAAACCCTCCTGTTTCCCCTGGCACAAAGATGCATCTCTGAGTCCAGTTCCTAGCAAGCACTTACTCTTCACTGTCAGCTTTTCTCAAGGGCAAGTGTTTGTGCTGGCTGTATCCCTTGCTTTTCTGCCTCTGTTGTGGTAAATTTTCCTCTCATGCTTTTCTCCTTCTCCCTCTCTTTTACAGATGGTCCAACTACCTGCCATCATGCAACAGCAGCTAATTGCTGTAGGTGATATAGGAACATCACTAATTACAAACCCTCTGCTTACTCCTGCCTTTGATTTGAGCTGCATTGCATGCTTGCAGGAGTATTGCTTTAACCACTTTCCCATAGGAAATCACAATGAAGTTTAGCTTAATGCATGAACTATATCCTCATTTCAGTGTTAGTTTGCATCCCAACAAAATCTGAAATATTAACACTGAAAAAAAAAAAAAAAAGGAGAGGGAAGACAAAAGAAAAAGTAATGAACTGGCTGGATGTGATGGCATTTGAACTACTGTAGGTAAGTGATGATTTTCACATCAACCTAAAACAATTTTCCCCACATTCTTAGAATTTTTCTTTGCTCAGCCTCATTGCAGCAATTCAAAGGAGATGGCTTTGGGATTTGTATTTTTTTTTTATCTTTTAAGAAAAATTAATGTTCTTGTTGAAATGCTTTTCATTACAGACATTCATTACTTAGTATTCTTTTAGCAACCTTGAATTCCACAGTTCCCAGACACTGACAGGCTGAAATCCTATTCATGATAATGATCCCAGTTGTATTCTGTATCCCATTTTATTTATTTGGACCAGAACTTTATGGGATACCTTACAAGAGGAAGTAGATTTGAGTTCCTTTCTCCTTAGAATTAAAACATCAAGATGTGTTTCCCCTTGTAAGAGCTTCTTGAGTGACTTTATACCTTTCCATCATACAGGCTACTATT
>NW_008690091.1:19189-23433 GCF_000695815.1 Acanthisitta chloris | reverse complement strand
CTGTGCATTTTGGAGTCCAGTGCCCTATCCTAGCACCCCATGGATTTCTCTCCATTCACAAACTCCATCTGAAACAAAGCATGTTGTGCAGTTTTGGATCAGTTATTCTCCAGTCCACTTTAACCATCTGGTTTGTCTCTCTCTTCTCTCCCTTAAAATCACTTATTGCACATTCAGTCGAGTCACTCAATTGCCAGATATGAACAAAAATTGAGCAGCAGGTGTAAGTACTTTTAAAAGTTACCTTTTCAGCTCAGCGCCCTGCACCAACTCTTCTCTGAGTTCCAAAATGCACCTTTTCTTCATCTCCTTCACCTTCTCCCCATGGGAAAGGTATTTCTGTTGGTGCCATTTCTAGCACTGTAGAGAATAATTTCCCTCCAGTTTTGTATGTTTAAAAAAATACATATTTTTCTGTAGTAATTGTAAAAATTATGCAAATTTTGTGTTGCTTTCCCAATTACTGATACATTACTTTAAGTGGACTTGAATTTCATTGTCTTTCATGGACATGAGGCAGAGAATTGAGGGGTTTTGGCAAAGTTTGCATCAACTTGCTTCAAGACAGAAGACAAGCAGCCTCATCCCTGACTTCTTGATTTATATCTGAAGCAGATTTTTTTAGCTCCTTTAATCCTTGCTTTATCCCATCATATCTCTGTTCAACAATATTCAAAATATTCTGGTCTCTAGTGATTGTGTTAGTACTTCTGTGGTTGTCTGCTGATAAAAAGCAAGAGCTGTGCATCAAACATGACTAGCTCCCCCATGTTGAATAACAAAGTTACAAAGTAGGAATTGTTTCTAAATTTACTCACATATTTTTCTCCACTTTCTAAACATGAATTTTCCTTCTCTTTAAGCAACATTAGTTTGCCATCCTCAGATTATATTTTAATAATTTTGTGGTATTTCTGACTCTGTTTCAGTGCTTGCTAGAGCTCTGATATTAATTTCTACTAGCTCTGCTCCTGCTACCTTTTTGCTTCAGCAAGACCAGCAGTGCACCCATTTGTATTTGGAAACTGCTTCACACTTCTTCCCTCAGCAGTTGGAAGAGAGACTGGTAACATTTCTCAAGGTAATCTTATTTAATTACAAAGAATGTATGAAATCTGTTTTTCTCAGTCACCACAAGCATGAAATAACACTAGAGGGGATGTTTTGCTCATACTTTCAATAGCACTACCGAGCCCCAAACTCTCTCTTTCAAAACTTTTTGTGAGCTTTAGGATTTCCTCTTTTACTTCCTGATGTTTCCTCTTTCTCCTCTGCTCTTCTTCACAGATATACAACCCTCTACAAAACAACAGGCAAAGAAATCCCTCTGACCAAACGTGCCTTTGCTTTGGCTGGGTGCATGGACCTGGTTTTGGAATGGGGTTGGTATTAGTTCAACTATTTAGTCGATGAGGCTTAACTGTTTCTTATAATTGTCTGAATTGAGGATGTGGTTACTCCCTCAGCTTTCAGAAGATTTACTCCCATCCAGAACAGTTCAGGCTGAAAAAAATCTAGACAACAAAGCTATTACAACACAACATTCAGCATCAAATACTTGATTCACAGCCTCATCTGTAAATACGAGCTCAGAGGAGCAGACAAGTAAATATATTAAAGTTGTAGGCAGGCAGGGCAAGAGTCACTTGCTGCTGTACAAAGAAGGCACCTGTGGTGGGAAATGGATGTTCTCACTCACATCTATGCTGTGGACACAACCCTGAGAGACAAACTGACCCAAGGAAGGAAACATTGCCAGCTAAGAATATTGTTCTACCCATATTGTGGCTGTTGAAGTGACAGCAAAAAGAAGGGACCAACTTCTAGAATATATTTTTTTTAAATATCAGAAAGTATCACATGAATAACAGCAGACATATAACAAGATGTAAAAAGTTTTACTTGAATTTGACTTATTTTGTTCCAATTTGAGGCCAAGTTCTTTTTCTGTAAGCAAAAGGTGCCTTGCTTTTGGGATGTGCTCAGAAAAATACACTTCCCATAAACATGATGTTGGGAAAGTTGATTTCAATGGCCTGAATTAGCAAAGCAGAGGGAAAAAGAGAGTGAGAATTCATATAACACCCTAGGGAACTTTGGGAAACTTGTGCCCCTGTGAGCACTAAATACTATAACAAAACTGAATAGCTTGGATAAGGTAGCAGTTCTTTAGTTCACGTATCTGCTTCCTCTTCTATTCAAGATTTGCTTTCTTCCTTCTTGGATTTTCAATGGTAAAATGCTTTCCATAGGGAGCAAATGTATTGAACTGATTGATCTCTCTCTTTTTTTTTTTTTTCTTTAAGCTATCTTAAATAGTCCTTTGAAGTTTGCAGTGGTGCTCAAGTTCAAATGTCTCCTGTTTCCTTTCAGAAGGTTTGAAGGATTTGGGAAGGTGAACAAGCAGATCTATAATTAAAGAACAGTTGATGGTAACTGTCCTCCTTTGTTAGCATTCTTGGGCCACCTCCAAATTTAGATGCTTCAAGAGAACTGTCCCATTTTAGTTCTGCAATAGTTTAGATGCCACCACTGCATAGCAGAAGAGAAGCTTCCCTGAAATCCAGGGTGCATCCCTTTTTGACCACATGGTCTTCACTTTACACGTTGAGAAAAATGCTGTGTTTACCACAGTATCAATCCTAAACACTGTAGTGTCTTTATTGCAGGCTGAAATGTCTGGATTTGAAAAACAGTGATGAGAACAGTGTCTAGGAGGGGAATTTAGAGACATTCTGGTGCTAATTCTAATGTAAGTAAGAAACACAGGGCAGTGTGTCTGGCTGCAGAGCTCCTGAAGGATCCAGCCCCAGTGGGATGTGTAGTTCTACTCATTTGGGAATATCTCTGGCACCAGTCGCTTGATTTGTAAATTTTTATTCTAAAACAAAGAATAGTAGATCTGATAGTGTCAAAGTATCACAAGTTCTCACACTAAGCTGTTTTTGAATAAAATGCCTTTTTCATTTGGAAATAGCCTTTTTTTTTGGAAGTACTTTATGGAAGTTTGTTCATATTGTCCAATAATACATCATAGGTGATAACCAGCCACAAAAGCTAATAATTTGCCTTAAATCAATTTTATCTTTAGAAATTATTCCTTGAATGAATTTTAGAGGGACAAATGAGCTCATTCAGGAAGTATGACCAGAATTCAGTGTCTTTAGATACTCCACTAAGAAAGAATCAACACCAGGTCAAGGCTTCTCCTTCCTTATACGTTTCTACTAGGAAAAAACCACACGAATGTTACTTCATGGAGCCAGAAACAAACTAGTCTGAAAGAAGTGTCCTAGCAATCTCTGAGGCAGTGTCACTGGGGGCTAGGTGACACACATTGCTGGGCACAGCATAGCTGTGGTATGATGGTAGTGCTTGGTTTACACTGCAGACATCGGAGTCTCACAGACATGTGCTGCTCAGACCGTGAAACCAACTGAAAATTATTCTTAAATCCTTAGACATTTTTTCATGGCAACATGGGTCTAAAACTACAGCAGCAGAAACTGAGTTTATTTGTGTCCCACAGTCTGTCTGCCCCAAGGATCTGTTACCCATATTCAGTAGTGCACATGGAAAGAAAACCCTTGGGATCAGATTAACTCTTTCTTTCCCCAGTTCTGAATGAAGAACATACTGTACTTCCCATGCTTTACTGCAAATGCTATGAAAACTGAGATTCTCTAAACTCTTCCCAAAGGTGGACCAGGATGGTGAAACAAAACTCTTCAGAATTGAGTTTTTCCTTATTTTCCTTGTAAACACCCTAAATTTCCTAATCTAGATGAAGCAGGCTGACCCCACATACCTTTTGCTTTTTGTCAGAGAGAACAACCCAATGCTAATTTTCCCCTTATCTCTGAATTACACAAATCAAATTCTCTCTCTTGTTTTATATCATCCTTTTCTGCTTCTTCCTTATCTCAGCATTTTTCCAGCTTTAGTAAAACACTTTTGCCAAAACCTTCCCCTGCCACTTCCCTTCCTGTGGGCCCATGTTTTTCCTTTGGGTTCAATACTTCTTTATACGTTTTCAGGGAAGACAATCCCTTCTTTACCTTATCTCTCCTCTGCTCTAGATAGATAGGATAGTTACACAGATAAAGTAAGAATATCCTCCTCCCAGAAAGCCTGAGAGCACACAAGCAGCCTAGGGATCCAACCCCAGAATGATCTCAACCAAACCCCAACACCCTTCAAAGAGCCCACAAAGCCAGCAGAGAGCCCCAGGTTCTCCAGCTCTC
>NW_008690091.1:1284-19167 GCF_000695815.1 Acanthisitta chloris | reverse complement strand
CCCTACACCTGTGCCCAGGGAAGGAAGCTCTTTACCATCCTCTGGCCAGAATTCATTCCTTCCTCATTAACTCCCATAAAGACCTGGCTACTTCTGCTTGTGGTGTGACCTTAAGGGGCTGCAACAAGTCCTATGACTTAATTGCTCCTGAAACTGATGTCTACAGGCAAATACAAGGCTTCAGTTGCTGGAAAGAGAGGCAACAGTGCTTGAACTTGGGGTCCAAGTTTTCTCTTGTAGCTATTTGGGTTTGGTACTATGAAGAGATATTTGGGGGTAGGACAATAAGGAGCTGGAATTTTATTAGGTCTAATAGCAGGTTGGATATATTCTGTTGGAAAAAGAAGAAGGATCTCAATCTTGTTTTACTCCAACACCTTTTCCTAGAGGCTGAGGCTGGACTCCTGCCTCAGAGCTCAATAAGAAATTACATTAACGTAAACTTCATACTTTTTTTGTTTTAGGTTCTAACAAATGTTGGATTCTTTACCAAAAGCAAAAAAAGATATAAAAAAGCTTTTTGATTTAAAAATCCATATAGAAAAAAACCTTATGTCTTTTGCAATGGCACTGTGTCATGGCACAAACCAAACACTCCATCCAACTTCTTTTCCACAGAAAACTTAAATTTAAAGCAAAAAATATTCTCCTATACACTGATACATTTTTATCTATATTTGCCATGGTATATACAGTGAGATGAAAACTCTAAATTTATGGAACAATGAGATTCTTATAAAACAAATTAACCCTTAAAGTAGACTTTATAAAGTCATGTGTGGAATGTTCTGGTGTTTTAGTATCAGAGCAAGTTTCCAGTTTTGCAAGGAAATTAGAAAGGTAGGCAAGAGTTTGCTTTCTTGGTAAGTTTAGGAGGTTACATCCCATGTAAAGAACATGATGGTTAAACAAAGGAAGAAAAATATTTTTTAGAAAATAATTAAGTATTTGTTAAAAAAACTGTGAAAAGACTGAAAGATACTTTATGCCTCTCTTCCATGAAACCTTGATAAGACAGAATTGGATGGTAGACATGGGCAGATAAAAATGCAAAGAGAGATAACTAAAATACTTTCACATCTTGAGCTGCTCTTGTGGTGCTGATCCCTTCATGAGACTGATAGAGGAAAAACAAAAGGAGAAGCAGGGACAGGTGGGGAGAAAAAAGATAATCAGTTTAGAAAACTGCCCTGGAGAACCTGCCAGGTGAAGGCTGGTGGATTTTTGCTCTGCACACACTTCCAGGATTAAAGTTTATCTGAGATAAACAAAACACACATTTTCACACCAATGACATAATTTACTTGTTGATCTGATACTTCAAGTTCACTTATTTGTGAAACAAACTTGTACTTTCTCTTTGGCCAGACAGTGATGGGAAATCAGTGATGCCTTTAATGGTTGTAAAGCTGTTTTCATCTTTGGAGGCACAGGTGTATTTGTAGTTGGAGACCCCATAAGAAGAGATATCCCAGGAAATGATGAGATGAGGCTCGTGCACAAAGGCTGTTGGAGAATCTGACATTGACCACTCACCCATCACTGCAGTGTGGGCAGGAGCTCCCAGAACAGTCCTGCAGGTGGTAAAGGGAGCACAAGCTGGCACAGATCTGCACAGGCTTCATGTGTGGTGGTAGAGAAGCAAAACAAACAGAATGCCAAGCCAGGAAATAAACTATTACTGTCCCCACTGGGTCCTGTGACTGTGCAAGAGTCAGTGCAGTAGAAACTAGTATTGCATTTCAGGAACTTGGCTCAGCTCTCTAACCCTGCTGTATTTCAGCTACTGTTCAACCTCAGTGCTAGTGAAAAGCAGCTTTTCAAAGAATTTTACATTTTGGAGAGGAAATTTTCTTGCTCCTGCAATGATATAAACCTGCTGAAATTTCCAAGACTGTTAGGGCTCTGCATGAACTCTTCCTCCCTTTTGCTTTCAACAAAAATATTCGAAGTAAAGTCTTTCCCTTTTTGAGTAGTTTTGGTGCAATTTTTTGCATGGCTTTGGTACAGTTATGAGAGGGGAAATGGTTTTGGGCCAACTGTAGTAATTGTGAATTGATTTAATGGATCCAGTTCCTGAATCTGAGCAACCAAGGTTTTGAATAACTGAGATACTTTTCAGTGTAAGCAATAAATACCAGGGATAGAGCTGTATTATAGGAAACAGAGACTATGACTGAGCTTTGGATAATCAAGATTCTAGTTTGTATCATGTATACTTTGGCAGCAGCTGATTCCTATAGGAATAAGAAAGTAAGAATGTGTGCAAACTGGAGTATGATACTGCCACTGTGACCTCGTCAACAGCTTCAAGGTCATCATTAGGAAAGTCTTCAGCATTTCTTTTTGCCTGGTTACACGTGGGTTGTTAAGATTTATTACAATCATTGCAAGAGAACACCTGCTAAATGTCAAAAGATTCCTGGGAAACTTCAAGTGTTTTGCTAAGGCAAAACTACACCTTTTACACAGCTTTTGGGAATGCAGCCTGATGGAATACAATCCAGTCTTCATTGAGTCAGGATATTCCTTGATTCAGATTCTGTGTTTTGGTCATGCTCTAAAGCAGAACCACAAGTGATACTCAAACATATTTGTCCTCCAGACAAATTTACCTCTGCCTAAAATGATCCATTTTTGTTTCCTGGGATTTCTGATATACATCAGAACCAAATCCTTGGCTGAAGTCATCTGGCATTGCTGTAATGACTTTGAAGCTGAGGACTTAATCAGGTGACTAAGCACTGTCTAAATATGTTGGGGAAAAATTGAATTTGACTTGTGAAATTTATACTGAACAAACATGGAGAAATATCTTCATGTTCACATTTCTAGAGGTTTTTTGCTGAAAGTCACCATGTGTCTCCTTTGGCTGCACTGCAGTGTTCCTCCCCTACATCATCATTTTATTTTCAGCTCAGCAATTCTCTTTTTTTTTTTTTTTTGAGCAATGAAACTCTGTCTGCTTTTCAAGACTAATATATGGCCCCTGAGTGAAGGCAAGGCTGTGATTCAAATCAAGAGTTCTGTTGACATTATAATCCTTAGGAGCACAGCTGGAGCATTTCATGAACGGTAGCAAAGACCCTCCATTGATTTACTGCCTTGGTATTCCATCAGGAGTCCATGTTCTGTGTTGTTAGCTGCAACATACAAAAAATAACTTGGTGAACTTCTAATTAAGGCATTTAGCTTCTTGCCCATCTCGTAAGAAAAGAGCTGTTCTATATGTGAGATGCTGCTGGTTTTAGGGATTCTCCCCTATTTTTATAGCAGGAGAGCTTCAGGCCCTAAGAAGGTCCTGTGGGCTATAAACAGGATAAACACCAAAGTTGCTCTCTGACCCTTCCAAGCAGTGTGGGATGGCAGGAATTTTCATGTGTCTCCCCCAAGCTCTGCACCATTATTATTTTTTTTTTGTTCCAGTTTTACATAAACCTTTTGTAGCCTAATCATCCCTCCAGCAAAAAAGTATTCCTCACTGTTCTCAAGAGCTGCAAAGCAGCTCCACAACTTCTGGGCAGCAAAGAAACCCTTCCCTTTCTGCAGTGCCAGTCCCCAGCCCCAGCATGCACGAGAGCAATTTTGGAGCCGTGCTCTTTCTCGTCTCGCCCTTCGTTCCCAGGAGGGGAGCACCGTGCTGCCACCCCCACTGACCTGAAGATGAGAGTTCCCTAGATTGTTTCCAGCTTGCACTGCTAGCCCTGCTGAATGAATAGCACTTCCAGTATTTTTGGGGTGGTGACTCACAAGAAAGTCATGAGTGCCCCCTTAAGAGGCAGGCAAAAGCCCCTGGTGAAAAGTGGTTTGGTTTTCCTGGTTTTGTTGTCCGTTTTGCCTGGGGATATTTCCACAGCTCTCCAACATGGTTTTCTCAATTCATTGTCCAAGCAGAAAGAGATGACCTAAAAGGCAGCAGAGGAGAGAAGCACCATTCCTGGTTATCCCAGCCCATAGGAATTACCAGAAGAGAGTTTTTCTAGTCATTGCAGAGGGTATCAAGGTGCCAGCAGGACCACAGCCACCAAAGCTCCTGAGTGCCTCCACTTGCTTACTGCCTGCTGATTTCAATGGTACTTTAGGCAGATAAGCACCATGGAAATTCAAGTAATAAAGGTGTCTTAGCAGATCTGTCAATGAGTGTGTCAATCTTTTTTTGTTTACCTTCAAAAAGTTCTTCAAAAGCTTCATTGATCCTCTCAAAAATAACATGAAGTCACCAGGGATAGTTATCACAGTTACTTGTGTCTACAAGTGTGATGAGATTTAATGACTTGATCAAGACCTTGATTGAAAAGCTGATGTTGAAGCATGGTCTGGATTCAAAAAGGGCTCAGAACAGCTGTAAGTTCTGGAGTTGAGTGTTATATTTGGACAGAAAGACAGCTGTGGAAAGGAAAAATGGCATATGACCATTTTTTTGACTGAACACGTGGCAGGAGCTACAGTGCTTTGTTGGGAGGTGTTGCCTGCTTACCTTCTCTCACCTCTAACATTTGTATTCTTCAGGGACCTTCACTGGGGTTCAAGCCCTAGTAGAGTCTGTGTTTCAAACTTGCTTTCTCTCACTGAACTGGAGCTTCAGCTGCTCAGAGCTCTGCTAAAGCCACTCTGTGCCTGGTGGTCAAGACCTGCCCTGATGTCTGTTGGTACATCTAAGAGCTTAGTGACACAAAGCTTACTGAAAAGCTCTTTGCAGAGTCCATCACTGTTTCAATTGACCCTCATTGCTGGGACTGGCTGCTCCAGGAGGTGAATCATGGCAATAGGAGAATGCTCTGAAATTGCCCTTCCATGAGCAAGGTTGGGACCCCATATTTTAGTGAGCCTTTTGGGTACAATAAACCCAAGCAGAACAACAAGGGAGTTGTGGCTGTTGGTTTACTGCTGATCTATAGTTGAGGCAGAGGCTTTAGCTGAAAACTTGTCTCAAGAACTGTTCAGTATATTCCTTCTGAAATTACCTAGCTGTGATTTCTCTCACTGGTGTGAAGAGGAAGAACTGTTATCATAGATCACTTTCAGGACAACAAAAAGCTTTCTGGTCCATATATGGTTCAAGACTGAGTGCAATAGAGCTATGAAGTATTTCTATTATTGCTTCCTTAAAGGTATTTCTTAATATTATTCTTGTCAAACAAATAAAATATTCCATAATATTCATTTCTCTTGGAGCCCTGATTCTAACTCAGTGAAAATCAGTGGGGGAAAAAAACTTGCTGATTTGAACAGTGCAGGATCTGATATTAGTAAAATAATGTCATGTAAAATAAAGAGAGTGTGAGGTTTATGACTGCTTATTTGGTGGGGCTGGGGTTATCCAATGGGAGAAATCCTACCAAAGTCCAGTGAGATATGGTTACCAGACAGGAATCCCAGGAGATTCTGTTACCACCCAGGAATCCCATGAGACAGTATTATCAAGAAGGAATCTGTAGTATTCAGTTCACCACAAGGCAGTAATATTAGATTTTTAGAATTAAATCCTGTGGTATCTTGTTTTATAAGAGTTGGCACAAGAGGGACAGAGAAAAATGCAATGGAAGAAAGATGTGTCCCTGGAACCTGAGCTGGAAGCCTAATTGTTACACTGATTTCTTGCTGAAATGAAACATCACAAATTTTCCTCATGGTCCTGAGATAGTTTTACCCAATATGATATCAATCACTTATTAGTGAAATAAATTTTTTTTTACACAATACAGATTTAATCACTAAAATGCCAAGGCATGAACAGTGATGTGACTATTTTTTGATGGGTGAAAATAGCTTCTGGATTGATTTATTTATAATGGGTTTACTTTTATCATGAGCAGTGCTACCTTGTTATAAATGTGTGAAATGACTCTTTCACATCAACACTAACGAAGCTCAGGAGCTCTTCAGACCAGTGTCTTACACTGCATGTTTGTGTGATGCCTCACACGATCTCTGAACCAACTGAGCAATACAGAAAGTAAGAGAATTGTTTTCCACAGTATCTTTTTCTTGTAGTAACAGTGACAATTGCCTATTTGATATGAAGGTTTCAAGATGTCCTGATTTAATTTCAGCCTCTCTCAGGAGTTTAACCACTACATCTGTGAGTTTTGCCAGCCTTCTGCCAGTGATGGATGGAGAGGGTTCTTGGAGACCTGTTGCCAAGCTGGCCAGAGGATCACAACAGGTAAGTCTGAATGCTCATCATCTTTTTAATGCAGTATTTTGTCTGGCTGTATCATGGTCCACCTTTATCAGTATTCAACGAGATAAACTCTGATCAAGGGCAACTCTTAAGCCCTTTAAGAGTTTAGTGTGAAGAGACAGATCAGTTTTGTAACTAGCCTGAATAAAGGCTGAGTATGTGTTAGATTAGGACCGAACACCAAGTTCTAGTTGTACTTTTAATTAATTGATATTTCTAAAAAGATCCTTTCAGAGAGAGATCTCTGAAGCTGTTTTGGAAGGCGAGTGACACATGCAGTGGGTCACAAACTCACATGGCTCCATGCAGTCAGAAACTTCTTGGAACAGCTCATCTCTCAAAAGTGATTATTGACCCGGGAGACAGAAAAAGTCAGGAAGAAACAATAAGTGAGAGTGGAAACCACTTGCTAATATATGCTGGAAGTTTTAAGAAAGAAAAATCAATCAACATGGGTGCTATGGATTGAGACAAAGCCATCAAGGAGACTGCAGTGGTCCTGCAGATGTCATTGCTCCTTGGATCCAGCCCTCAGTGTGACAGACAGCACTGCATCCCCCTGGCTGGGCTGGCAACAAAGGTGTCACCCGTGGGACAGTGTCAGGTATTCCCAGTGCTCTCTAAAGCTGCGGAAGGGCTTGTCCCTGGTATTCAGATGTGATTACAACAAGCTGGAGAAAAAGAAAAGGAGGTGGCAGGAAGGAATATAAAACTCAAGAGGCATTAGCCTGTTTGCTGTGTTTGAGAATACATTTGCTTGAGTGCCTGTGAACAAGAAAGCAGACACAGCTGAATAGTAGGCTTAAGGCAAGTCAGTTGAGCTTCAGAAGAGGGTGTACATATACTGATCACATCTTAACCTTAAAAGACATAATCAAACAACACTGGGAGCATGGAAGACTTCTGAATGTGCTAAGTGGACCATTAGAAAACACAACACCTATAGTGGGGAGGTTGGTGACACAGAGGTACTAGGCAGATTACAAAGAGAGATTGCTGGTGATGACAGATGGGAAAGTTACTGGACCCACACTTGGAGAGATGCAAATCACAGCCCTAGCACTTTTGTGATAAGGATTTTGACTCCATAGGTAATGGTTTGGGACCATTAGGTCACATACCATGGGCTTACCCAACAGCCCTTGGGTGTTAATGGCTTGGGGACAAGAGGGTTGTATCACCCCAGTGGTCTTGGGGCAGCTGAACCTCTGTGGTCTCTGTGAGCACCTGAGGGCACCACACACACCTCTGATGCACTTTTTGCTCAGTCTATGGCAGCTACCTCTGCCCAGAAGGCTATGAAAGTTTTAAGGGGGATCATAAGCTGTGAGTGAACCCCCAAAATGAAGTACATTCTCTATGTGCAGTGACTGGTTTCACATGTTGCCATAAGACAGAAGAGCCAAATGACTGTGTCATCTTGGAAGGATTAACAAAATTAATACATTCAACATCAAGCTGAGGGCCAGGCCAATAGCTTGTGTTTCTCTTGAGACTGACAAGCTGTCAGGGAAATCTCATCTGTAAAAAAACATCGACATTTCACAACATCTGTCTCATCTTGCTTAGTTAAATGCCTTTTTCTCAATATAACATTCTTCTATTTGCTTGTACTGCAAGGGAATAAGAATTCTCATCTTCCTTGTTTCCCCAGACCTGTCACAAATGACTCTCTGTCCTGTCAATCTCATCAGCAGCATCTCCTGTGCTTACCTGTATGAACCAGTATACACTGTGACCTGGGAGCTGTTTTGGTAGGAGGTGGTTTTGCAGAGGGTCTTGATGAAGTCAGTGGAGCTGCAAACCAGCCTATGCTGCAAGTCACAAGATTGAGACTTGGAGCAGAAATCTGGTCATGAATTTGGTTTGGGATTTATTGCTCAGCAACTTGGAGCACAGCAACTGGCTCTCTAGCCAAAACACACTGGCAAACAGAGAAAAACTGTCATGGTAACAGTGTTACAGCACATATTGCAATGGCACTCTGGGCTACAAAGGGAATTCCTAAGTGGTACCACAGTTAAAATTATGACTAATAATAACCTTAATAGTAACTATTGCTGCTACTAATAATAGCAATAATTATATTTATACTGTAACAACAGCAGGATATATTTGGCTACTATTTGGTGATTTCAAATTGCTGTTTAAATATGTCTGGCTGATTTCTTATGAGCTCTCTGCTAAGGTATTGAAATTCCTTTCAATATAGGTTATAGGGTCAGTACGTGAGCAAAGGTGTTTTGCATGTTCTCCTCTGCAGCTAATGGAAATGTAATTTCCTTATCCCTAGTTGTCACAAAAGCTTAAGTAATATGCAACATATAGTAATATTTAACTTAAAGTAACATGCAACTTTGCCATAAATGAGTGTGGTGGTGCCAATGAGGGGCAGTACCACAGCAGGGAATTTGGTGTAAAGCACTGCAGCCCCAAAAGGGCTGAAGCCACTTTGCCAACATCATCAAATAATGATCCATTCTATTGTGAGCTGACTCTGCAACCTGTGTTGAAAGCACCACAAAGCATGAGAATGAGTTGTGAAGCATCCTTCAGGCTTGGTAAAAAATAATGACAATTTGCTTCTGTTAAATAATAATCTACAACCATGCATGAGATCTGTTCCCTTGGCTCTGAACTGTGATTGCATGTGCCCCATCGCTGCTGCAGGAGGGAGTTTTGGAGGAGTTTTTTTGATACACACTTTTCCTGCTGCAATTCTGGCAAACTACTGTGGTGATGGGAAAGGGTGGAGAGAAACTTTCTAAGCTCTGTAGAAGTCTAATGTAGAACAACACTTGCCAGCACCATTCTTCTCCCTCCTCTCCTTCATATTCCTAGCTTGTCAGCAGTGTCCCCAGCCAGTGTGAGGAGCAGGGAAGTTTTAGAGGGGAAGGAATAGATGAGACCTGACTGCAGGTGTATCACATCCCCATGCTGCAGTAGATTTGTTATGGATGATACTGCTTACCTCTTCAGTGCTGATAGTGAAAACTGTCACTGCCACCAAAAATAATGTTGTTATTAAATCCTTTTGGCACCATTTCAATGGGGACTTCCAAGCAAACAAGCTTTGAGGGTCCCCTGGCTCTTACTTCTTCCAATACCTTCCAGTTCCCAACCAGTGGGAATTTTACTGGAGCCACAGCCCAGTAAACTGTACTGAGCCAGTATTTCCATCTGTCCTCTTAGGCTAAGGTAGAGTCCACACCAACAATAACCCACCTTCCCTGGGGCCCATCAGTTGACAGAATCTTCAGGACTGCTCTGATCTCTCCGAGGTTGGCTGGAGTTTGACATGGAGCTCTAGATCCCACAGGTCCTGGCATGATGTCTTGACCAGCTTCAGCTCCTCTCCTGCAGCCACTCTTCTTGTGTGGGACATGTTCTGCTTTGCCCTCTCCTTAAGACCAATACCCAGACAGGTACCATGGATCATCCAGGTTGCTGTGCTGGTGTTGGCCTGTAAAGACCAAATGAAAATGACCTGACTGCAGTAAATTGTAATCACAGCATGCAGAAACACTATTGAGAAGTAGCAGTTGCCTGAGCACTTTGGAAGACAAGTCAATCAGCAGCTTATTTGTTTCATCCTGTTTGTGGTTTGATTGTAACTGAAGTCTTAGACTGTTTGTTTTTTTCCAGAAAAATAATAATGGGAATGAGAGTAATAATATGTATTGTGCTGTAGGCAATAAGGATGGGATTTTATAGTGAGAAATATCATATCATCATTATGTTCCTTTGTCTTCCAGTCCAAGAAGAGCTCATAAAGATTCCAATGCTTTTTCTTTGTCTGAAGTCCTGCATTTGAACTTCTTGTGACAAGTGGCCTCCTAGTATGTGGTCCAACAACTCTCAGGAATATATATTTACAAATCAAAAAGCAGAAGTGAGGGAAAAAAAAGAAGACAGATTAATTTTGAAAGGATTTTTTTAGCCAATACTCGTACCCAAACTTAGTTTCCATTTACTGAAATAAATGGATATACTGAAAAATCCAGATAATTTTGTAATACCTCATTCCAGCATTATGAAATTTCATTAAGGTGGCCAAAAATATTTGCTTCCCAGTTCCAGAGCAATGCTAAATGGCCGTGGAGGCACTGAAACCAGCCCCTCTGACTTTGCCTGGATCACCAGGAGCTCGGCTGTGCTCCTTTTGTGGAGGAGGGTGTGCTGCAGTGGTTATTATAAGACTGTAAGACTTTGGGGTTCGCAGGGCTTTTTCTGGCCATGTCTCTGACTGAGTGGAATATTTTGTGACTGTATATAGCACGTGGCAAATAGCACAGCAGTGACTGCACAGCACTGTCTGAATTCCCTGTGCAGGGAGTTTTCCCTTCATTATGTGTCATTTCCATCCCACTGTCCTGATTCCAACAGCTCCCATGTACATTCTCCATTCTCACTGATATCAATAATGATGTGCATGGTGATTCATATCAAAATTATCATCCTCAGTGCTCTGACATAACAACAGCATCTCTGGTAGGGATTGGACTCTGTGTTGACTCAGCTTCTTTTGTTTTATCCCGTTATCTCAGGAAGTTACGTAGAAAGGAGTGACATTAGATTTTAGCTCAGTGGCACCTTTCATGCAATAATTTGCTGTTATTCCTGTTGGATAGTAGCAAAGGGGAAATGTTGGAGCTGTGGGACATGCTCTGCTTGCATGTGGCAGCTGATGGGTTATAGATGACCACACTATTACACTCAGTGTTTGCAGGACATAAGCATCCAGGAAGGACACTTGGCTGAGTTCCACGTGGCTTCCAATCCACCAATGGAGGAAATCATGATTTGGTCCTGGGAAACTATTAAAAATACCAAAGCCTTCATTCTGTTCTTGTCTGCCTGGTTTAAGACTGTTTTCATCTCAAGGCAATATTTAAAATGGTCAAGTTTACATTTAACTCATTCCACATCTTAAAAACAAACAGCAGTCCCAAGCAAGGTAAGTATCTGAGCTAATTCCTTGGGAGCCTCTGCCTGCAGAGCACATTAGCAGTATGGAAACTCTACATTCTCTTGGTCCAAATATAAATGTATGTTGAAATGGAATAAAAATCATAATCTTCAATGTTCATTGCTGGGAGCTAAGGAGACTGCACAGCTTCACTGAACAAACTGACAGGGTCTGGTCCTCTATCATCTGCAAGAGGAGACTCTGTGAGAAATGTCCTCTTAGAGCAGCACCAGGATTCATCCAAAAGGAGGTAAATAGCCTTTATTGTTTTCTTTTACTTTCCATTTTTTAACCTACATGTATTAATTCCTGTATGTTACTGTAGTTCTCACAGCTTTAGCAGTGAAATGAGAAAGATGGAGGAGAAATGGTTAATATTAAAATGGTCAACTAGAACAAAGTTGTTCTGGGCCTTGAATGGCAAGAGGAATTATATGATTAAATCAAAAAATCAGGCTGTGCCATGTCTGCTGGTTTCTTGGGGTCAAGGGGATTTATCTGGGCAAGGATCATTCATCCAAATCTTATTTATTTGTATCTTGTGTGATCCCAACTTGAAGTGAGAACTGGCTCCCATTGTAATCTGTAAGGCCTGTTATTCAACAGCATAAAGAGAGCGAATAAAAAATGTGCCAAAACCTATGACAAATCCTCTAGACATGTCTGGTGACAGATGACTGATGTGTCTGTTGACAGATAACTTGCTTTACACACTGCTGCAATATGCTTCTCAGCTATATATCTGGCTTCTTAGCATTTCTTTCCAAATGAAGGGAAAGAAAATACATTTTATCTAATAAATTACTACTGTCACTACCCTCAAAAGACACAGAATTTGGTGACTAACCTCCATGCTGGTTGATCTTCAAGCTCTAGAGCTGTTACTTGTGCATACTTCATGGCTTGCAGTTTATTTTTCAAAAGCTTTCCCATTGAAGCCATACAGGTGTTTCTGGCTGACTCCATTAGGAGTAATGTCATGCTGAATTGGTTTTATAGCTGTTTTCACAGCTTTTTTTGTGCTAGAGTGAAAGATAAAGTTGTTGCTATCACCAATACTACTGGTGGTATCATGAAAGCAGAGTATCTGGAGAGGTTTTGGGGTGTCTGTGTTCCTCCTCCCACCCCACACAGCCCATAAGGAACAGAGCTCATCCAAAACTGAAGGAGCACAGCTGTGTCTCCTGGAGCAGGTGAGTGCTGTGGTACTGCTGGACCTGTGCAGCTGCCCTGTCTTTGGGGATCAAAGCCAACATTGTAGATCCTCTGCAAGCTTTGCCACGCTGGGAAAGCACTTTGCTTTGAGAACCTCTACCTTAACAGTTTGTCAACCCCAACAGGTCACACAGATCTTCTGCAAACTCTCTGGTCTTGATTCACTCTCTGCCACCACAGATGTACATGGAGGCATCTCATCTGCCTCTCACTTCCACAGTGAGCAATGAGCTGGGAAGGAGAATATCCACACCCCACTCATGGAGGTGTTCTGAGGGTATGGCCACTACCTCCTCAGAGGAGACTTCGCAATGACGTGAAAAGACCAAGAATAAATAAGGAAAAGATACATCAGTTCATTTCATAGTTGTGACACTAAAGGTCAACTGGAAAAGCTGTTCTCCTACATGCTCGGGGAGGTTAGGAATTGCACAGCTATGTCCATATATGTTCTGACAGATTTTAAGTGCTGCTTTCCTCAGAAGTTCTAACATTCAGCAATACACGTCATTTGCTTACAACAGCCAGTTTTGTTCACATTAGCCACCGGTAAAAAGTGATTCATACAAGGGAGGCCACATGTTGAACAGATTCATGTAAACCAATTATGCTACATTCAACGTCAGCTAAAACATTCTCACACAAAAAGTTAACTTAAGCTACTATTTCCCACTATAATAATAATAAAAATAAGCTTAACAAACACTTACTCCGATTCTCAAAACTCGTTTTCTATTACGCTTCCTTTTACCAGTTTTGTTTGGCAGAGTGTCAAGTAATGTATCAGCAAAAGTATGTGTGTCATAATCTGACAAAAAGCAAAAAATGTATATTTTTAGTTTTGAAGTGTTTATAGTTTCAATAGGTAAAGAGAATACAGGACAAGGAAGAACAAAATAGCATATGCAGAAATGTCAGCAATGAGTATGAAAGTATAAGTGAGTTTCAGTGTAAGAATGAGCCTGGCTGGGAATGAAGTTTTCCAAAGACCAACATTAATAACTGGAGTCCTCTGAATATATTTCTTCATCTGTGTTCTTGGCAGACTTTCCTTCCAAACTTTGCTTCAAACTACATGAGGATGAGGGCTGTGGGGTTATGACAAAACCCCAGGACATGATTGCTCTCCAATATGACCTGGCTTGACTGATGACTTCCCAGAACATTTCCATTGTCCCATTCCACTGAGTCCTGCTCTTCAATAATACAAAGTCCAGGGATTCTCCTGAGGAAGCCTCAGATCCTCCGTGTTCTCCTCTCATTCTACCACCTCACAGAAAAGCATCTCAGGCCTCAGGAACTGACACTAATCACAATGTCAGAGATAGGAACATCAACCTTACAGCTCAAAGGCAATAAGGCAAACAAACCAAGCACAGCAGCTGAGAAAAAGGCTGCTAAGGCATTGAGTGGAGTACCCAGAAAGTCAAATGTCTGTGGCTTGCTGCTCCTGTGCACCCATCCCTGCAGCAGTGGGTGTATATGAGCAGCACGGACACAAGCTGGAAGTGTGAATCACAACATCTGAGTTGCTGAAGACCTACAGGAGCTACCCAGATGTGTGCAGTCATGTCCTCTCTGATCTTTTCACAGACACACAGGGATGTGTGACTGCACGAGCTCACCAGCAGCAGAGGGAGTAGCTGTTGAAACCATCTATACCCACCACGAGCAAAGTGATGTTCAGTCCTCTCAGTGAATCAATCCAAATACACTGGAGGGAGGTTATTGTTGCCTTTGTTGTCCTCCCAGTATTGTAGCTGCTGCTGCTATACTCCACTGCCCTTTCCCAATATATGACACTACAACATTGCTCGACATAATAAGGTTTTGATCATGGCAAGACACTCACAACAGCAAACAGCTCAGGCACACAGAGATCAAATAGACCAGCTGCAAACAGAGAGAAAAAAACCCAGAGTGCATATGACTCGCTAGCTCGTGTGTGGGTATGTGTGTTATGCAGGAGGCAGAGGCTGCATGGCCAAGGTCTCCCAGCGACCTCAGCCAGTGGGGCTTGGGCCCCCAGCCCCGTGCTGCATTCCAGGCTGCCTCCTCTCCCGGGACCACTGCCCCTGCTCACACAGAGAGGCAGCCAGACGTGAACGTGAGAAAGCTTTCTCAGGCGAGTCCCCTCTGCAGAGCTCTGGGGAGTTGTCTTCCAAGATAATCATAATTAAAAGGGGTGTATGCAAGGGAAGCTGGGCTCTGGGCTTGCTTTTTGCCATCTCTTCATAGCATTCAAACATGATGAAAGGGATTTTTTCTCTGAAATATACTTCTCCATGCCCCTTCTACTACACTCCCCGTCCTTCCAGACCAAAGAGTCTCAGTGAAATATTTGCCTTCAGGAAAAATGCTCATGTTCAACAACTCTCAAGGTCATTTACATCTATTTACTGGAGTTAATAAATATGTAAATTGATTTTTAAATTGTGGACCTAGACCCCTTTAGAGATACAAACACAGAGCCTTCTATGTCAGTGTAATTGCAAAGTAATGCTGTAAAGGTGTTCCAGATTCCTTCTTCTTTTCCCTTTTTCTTTTAGAATCCATGATATAGGGCTTGAACCTGGGTGTGGACCTGAATTCTGTGAATGCTTTCTTCTTTTTTATGCTTTAAGCCTAGAGGAATTTGGAAAGCAGAGCTGTCTGAACGGTGACATTCCCATATGCTTCTTAGGGAAGAGAGCAAATACAAAGGTGAAGACCTTTTACCTGGCTTAATATCTAAATTATTGCTGTGGAAGAGTGTGACACCAGGTGTAGGGGACACATATGTGCAGCAGAGCATGGCATAATATAGAAGATTCAAACTAATTAATCATGGGGTGTTCTGGAGACACCCAACTCTCCTTCAGTGAGAGAAATCTGACAGCACATTGGAAAGCCAGTTCCTGGCTCTGCCCTGGACTCTCTGACTGCTTTCTTTCACTGACTTCCATAGGGAATATGCTACTTTAATGGTTTCCTGTGACAATAATTTCCAACTGACAATGCCTGTGTACAGCATAAAGACCCCAAAGGTCAGCAGCTTCCACCTGTCATTTCCACCTGGTACAAACTGAAAATGATGCAGTTCTGCTTTGGTTTCATCCCTGTGGGTTTTTCACAGACATGAACAACCAGAGGGTTTTGTAGCATCAGGACTAGTGTTTCCTGCACACAAGCTCACACACACATGTATGTAGAAAATCTGAAAGCAAACCCAAACCATTTAGTTTCTTTCTTAGCTGGAAACTTGCTGCTTTTCCCGTCAGAAAAGTTCATTGGGAGCAGTTCTGCTTTGGTTTCATCCCTGTGGGTTTTTCACAGACATGAACAACCAGAGGGTTTTGTAGCATCAGGACTAGTGTTTCCTGCACACAAGCTCACACACACATGTATGTAGAAAATCTGAAAGCAAACCCAAACCATTTAGTTTCTTTCTTAGCTGGAAACTTGCTGCTTTTCCCGTCAGAAAAGTTCATTGGGAGCCTTTAGGGTCTTAGCTGGAAACTTGCTGCTTTTCCCCTCAGAAAAGTTCTGTCCTTTAGGGAGTGACATGTAATTCTGTAACAAGTTTAGAATGAACTTGTAGAAACATCCTTTATTAATCAGTGATACTGTGACAATGTGATCTGATGTTCTGAATTCTCTGTGTAATCATTTAGGAGCTGATCTAGCAAACATATGGACTCAGAGCCTAACAGGGTGGTTTAGGAGCCATTTCCATACATCCCAGATGGATGAAGGTATCATCCCTTGCTCAGCCTCCAGTGCACATCCCTAATTTAAAGTTTTAAAGTGCTTTCACATGCACAGGGTAAGGCCTTAGAGTTCATGCTGTTTTGGGTCAGGGAGAACTGCTGTCAGTGGCAGTAAGGCCAAGCAGACCTAGCCCTGACCCATCAGCTCTGGCCATTAGGCTACACCTCTGCTGCAGGAGGGAAGCTGCTGGGTAGGTGTGTTGGCAGAAGTGCCACTCCTTGGCCTTATCCTTCAGAAGGTAAATAAACTAAATCCCAAATTCACCCACTGCTGTTTGCTAAGAGCAAATAATTCCGATTTTGAAGTGAGGTTGGATAACACTGTTCTGAGGACCCTGGGGAAGGAGAAGATGTCCAGCACAGCCCTGCAGAGCTGGGCAGTTTCCAAGCCCCTGAGCAGTTGTGCTTTGCCTCATCATCTGCCTTTTCATTCAGAATGGAGCCACTCAGCTGCTCAGGTGTAAGAGAGGTCTGGATGGACCTGATGCAAACAGAAATGTAGTAAATATTTATGCATTGGGCAACAATGGATTTCACAGAAGCATAGAAATGTCAGGGTTGGAAGGAACCTTAAAGATCATATTCCAACTCACACCTTCCACTAGACCAGGTTGCCCCATCCATCCTTGGCCATGAACATTTCCAGTGGTGGAGCATTTTTACCTGCACAGAGACAAATCTAAATTGTGCTGTCTCTAAACACACAGAGAGGAATTAACTTGTTTGACACTGAAACAAAATTTCACCTAGGTGTCTTGTACCTCTGTGGCACCAGATTGCAATCACCGACAAAGCAGCAGCAGTGTCTGTTCCATCCTGAGAGGTGTGGTAGGAGACAGGCACATGCAAACACACACACACACTGAGATGCGCTGTATATGCACCTCACAAGAAGGAAAAAAAGCACATCATCTAAGTTTGCTTAGGTTTAGCGAAGGTCAGAGATTTTCACACCTAGGTGAGCTGTCATCTGGCTTGGAGCAATTCTCTTTTCTCTCGCATCCTTTGCTGGAACAGCAGGAGAGCTTAACTGGCGTGAAAGCCTAAACTGTCTTCAGGCTATAAAGGACTTGAGTCATAAACAACTTGCCCCCCCTCCCCCGCGAAACACACTTTCATATTAATTCAGGACCTTCCAAAATTGTCCTAATGTCTCCTCACCTGTTTATTCTGAAAACCTGTTGAGGGCTGAGGCTTAAACCAAGGGAGGTGACAAACCATATGGGATTTGCTCTAAGCAAAGTAATTCTAAACTGATGGAGTCAAAAATTCTGCTTTTAAATACTGAGCTTCATTTCCATGAGCTTAAACCAAATGAAGTCATTACTTAAGAACAACTGCATCATGAAGACACTCCAGCAGTATCTAAGCAAAGAGTAAAAAATAGCCATACAATTAAAAAGTGCAGTGATACTTGCATAAGTGAGCAGACTCCAAGCTCAGGAATAAACTTGTGTTACTGTGGCCCCTGTCAGTACAGTGACCAAGAGGGAGCTCTACATGTCTGGTGCTTTCTGATTTCTTAAAGGGATATTTAAAATAAAAATCTGCTTTTGAGCACATGTTACCTCTTTAAATGTTTTCCTCTTTATTAGATCCTTAGTCCTTTCCTTTGTTAATTTTTTTTGCAAGTTCTTTCATTTTTCCTTTCTTAAACCTCCCATTCAACAACTATTTTGGCTTTTAATGAAGGGAATTTTTCTGCATCCAGCAAACTGTAAACTATGTCGCTTGGATACAGCAAAAGCTGAAATTCCACAGATTTA
>NW_008690091.1:479-1249 GCF_000695815.1 Acanthisitta chloris | reverse complement strand
GGGGAAGTGTGCCGGGCATTCTTCGATTTTTGTATCTTGCATTAGCATTTGTGGGCACTTCGGAAAGAGAAGGAGAAAAAAAGAAAGAAAGAAGGGGAGAGAGAGGGAAGAAGAAGAAAGAAAGAAAGAAAGAAAGAAAGAAAGAAAGAAAGAAAGAAAGAAAGAAAGAAAGAAAGAAAGAAAGAAAGAAAGAAAGAAAGAAAGAAAGAAAGAAAGAAAGAAAGAAAGAAAGAAAGAAAGAAAGAAAGAAAGAAAGAAGAAAGAAAAGAAAGAAAGAAAGAAAGAAAGAAAGAAAGAAAGAAAGAAAGAAAGAAAGAAAGAAAGAAAGAAAGAAAGAAAGAAAGAAGAAAGAAAGAAAGAGAAAGAAAGAAGCTGCTGTGCTGAACGTAAGATATGACCTTTTCTTTTTAAAAGTTTGTGCTGTCCCTCTTGTTTAGCACCAACGCTGCTCACCCTTTCCCTTCAAGACGCTTCGGAGTTGTTAAGCAGCTCGGGGTGATAATTTGACTTTCAGCTAAACCGGAGGGCTGCAGCAGACAGCAGTAGGTGGTGATGTAATAGGTACCAACGCACATGGATATATAAATATCGTGGCTAGGGCTAAAGCGCTATGGCTGAGCAGCTAGAGAAGAAGATCAGCACTTCAGACAAGACTCCTAGAGTTGAGATCAAGTTCAGAAGCTCTTGCTCCGGGGATTTCCTCTCCATGCAGCCAACCCAGGGAAACCGCAGATCCTCGGGGGACTGAGCACTGAGCTCCTTCCCTTCCC
>NW_008690091.1:0-402 GCF_000695815.1 Acanthisitta chloris | reverse complement strand
TTTTTTTCCCCTTTTTTACCCTGAGTAAAAAGGGGAACCGGGGGGCGAGCATTTTTTCGGGGCCCCCTGCCACTAACCAGTGGCTACCCACTTCTAAACCGGGATGTCTCTCCCCTCGGCGCTGCTCCCAGCGCTGCTCCTGGGGCTGTTGTGGCCAGGGGTGATCCGTGGTCGGTCTCCCTCGACTCGTCTCCCCCTCGGACCCCGACAACGCCGCTGGGATGCTGCTCTTTTTGCCCGTTCCGTCGCTCGTCTCCCGGCTGAGCGCCGCGATGCCACCCGCGACGGCGACTACCTCCTGGGCATCAAACGATTGCGGCGTCTCTACTGCAATGTGGGCATCGGTTTCCACATCCAAGTCTTGCCCGATGGGCGCATCGATGGGATTCACAGCGAGAATCG
>NW_008690090.1:0-800 GCF_000695815.1 Acanthisitta chloris | reverse complement strand
CACCAGCCCACGGCACCGAGTGCCACATCCAGTCTCACCTTGGAAGAGACCTCCAAGATCACCCAGTCCAACCCTCCTGTGGTCACAGCCCATGGCACCGCGTGCCACATCCAGTCTCACCTCACAAACCTCCAGGCCTGGTGACTCCACCACCTCCCTGGGCAGCACGTTCCAATGTCTGAGCACTCTCTCCATAAAAAATCTCGTCAAAAATCTTCCGTCAGTCGAGTCATCCCTGTCCTTGTCCCTGAGATTTGCCCATGATGCAGCAGTTCCAGCTGCTGCCACACGACCCAAACACTCCTGCATGGACCAGGTGACCTCTACAATTGGCTCCCTGACAAAGGGCATTGACCATCACGTCACTGCCCTGACGGAAGACACGTACGAGGACATCTGTGCGGCGCCGCAGACCGTCCAAGGCTGACAGTCATTGATGGATCATCCTTTGTGGGTTTGATGGAAAACCCATGGCACTTTTCTCCCTGAGTCTTAAGTCCAGTTAGATGACAAAAGGACTCAAGTATTTTGATGTTACCATCCATTCCATCCCAAACTATTCCAGAATTCCACACCTCTTCCAAAGCCAACAGTCCCTTGAGCCTCCCTACAGACAACCATTGTGGATTCCAAGCCTCCACACGGGGCTGGACGAGGCTCAGAGCAATCTGGGATGGTGGGAGATGTCCCTGCCCAGGGCAGGGCGTGGGATGGGATGATCCTTGAGGTTTCTTCCATCCCAACCCATTCCATGAATTGGGAGACTCTCTGCCCTGGATCCAGCTGGGAATGTGCATCCT
>NW_008690089.1:0-435 GCF_000695815.1 Acanthisitta chloris | reverse complement strand
CAAATGTCACCAATTTTCCCCAAATTTTGTTCCTTTTCCTCTGATTTCTCCTAAATTTCCCCAATTTTGTCCCAATTTTCCCCAATTTCCCCCAATCTTCCTCCAATTTCCCCAAATTTTCCCCAATATTTCCCCAATTTCCCTCAAATTTCACCAATTTTTCCCCCTTAACACCAAAAATCCTCCAATTTTTCCAGATTTTCCCCAAATTTCCCCATTTCCCAACCAATTTTTCCCCAAAATTTCCCAATTTTTTCACGATTTTTCTGAATTTTTCCCCAATTTTTTCCCCATTTCAGCCCCCAATTTTTCCCCCAATTTTTTCCCTGATTTTTCCCACAATTTTATTCCCACAATTTTTTTCCCAACTTTTCCCCAAGTTTTTCCCAATTTTTTCCCGATTTATCCCCCAATTTTTTCCCGGATTTTTCCCCC
>NW_008690088.1:0-15477 GCF_000695815.1 Acanthisitta chloris | reverse complement strand
CTTTCACGTGTTCCTGGGGATGAAAAGTGATACAGCTGGGGAAGAAATCTGTGTGCAGAGCTGGAATTGTGAGCAGGGTGGCTGCGCCCGGCGAGGGGTGCGTGCTATGTGCTGGCACTGCTGCCCTGGGCTTGACAGTGGCTTTTCGCTGTCCCTCTGTGCTTCACACACGTGAGTTTTCCTTCCACTTGCAGAGACCCAGGAGAACTTGGTTCTGTTCTGTGTGGGGGACCTGTTTCATCCTGCCTGCGCTGTGGGAGCAGCAGCACAGGGCGGGGGATGAGTTGCTCAGCTGGTGCACTCAGGCCATTTTTCAGTTCTTTTCCTCACGAATTGGTGGTTTGGCTTAAAAGTTCTCAGGTGCAGCTGATGGTTGTGTTAGGGGAGATTCCAGGCAGGGTCAAGCTGTGGAGCTTCCCCGGTGTATGACTGAGCTGTGGGAGCTTGTGCCTTCTTCCCATGCCCCGTGTCACTGACAGAGAGCAGCTGCAGTGGGGCAAGAGTCAGTCACTCTTGGTGTTGCTACTTGTTATATTTTAAGGTATTTACCGGTGGCTTTGTACGTAAAACGATAGAAGATTCAAAGTCTCTTATCCTCAGAAGTGAAGTTCCCATTTTCAGTCCTTCAGGAAACAGTTTTAAAAAGGTTTAATTTCCAATTATCCAAGTGTTTGATCAGTGGGGGCCTTTCTCCTCACTGCGTCTTGTTCCTATGCTGTTCTATGAGCAGAAAAAATGCCCCACTGAGATTCCAAAACCTCCCCAGGCTTCCACTTAACCATGTGCCTCTTCCCAATCTGCCTTGGATGAACTTGCAGCACTCTGGAGATTTATCTTTTTGTTGTTCCTAGCGGGTGCTGTGTGATAAAGACTGAGGCTGTGGGAAAGGTGAGATCAGGGCTGGTGGCTGTGCTGGAGCTTGGAACTGAAATCAACAGCTGCTTATTCTCCATCCTCAAGGCATTCTCCTTGCCTCCTTACCACAATTGGAGCCCCCATGGAAATCTGGAGAGTGGCACAAGGTTGTTCCAAAGGCCATGATAACCATGTCCAAGGAGAGGATCAGACTTTAGTCCTTGGTATATCCAGTTTCTCCCAGTCATCACCCAGAGGCAGGTGGGGGTTTTGAGTGGATTATGAGTTATGGAGGAGACAGAGAGCAGAAGAATCATTCTTCATTACTGCAGAAGCCTTTTCTCAGGGCTGTAGTTGCCTACACACCAGGTCCTGTGTCGATGTGGCAGCTGGAGGAAGCTGCAGCCAGATAGGGCTGGTGCTCCATGCTTGGTAGAGCTGATCTTCATCTGCTTCAGTCACCCTCATTGTTCTTGTCTAACTCCTCTTGCTAAAGGGAGATTTAGGGGCAGAGGTTCTCCAGCCTGGCCAGCAGAGCAAAAAAAAAACCCAAAAGACCCAAAACCTGGGTGTTAAAGTAAGACAATCCCAAACTAGAAATAGAATGAACGCTTGCAGGCAGGAGCAGGTGCTTCCTTCACCGTCGCTGTTTGTTTTTAGTCCCAACCCAAAACCTCTGTGGGAAGAGAGTGTGTGGATCATGGAGGGGTTAGCTGGAAGGTCTTGGCTGCTCTGCCAAGTCCTGTCTGACAGTCAACAGATCCCTCACTACATCCCTTCTGTCACGTCCCGGCCCCCCTTAATAAAGTTATTTCAGGAGCTTTGAGCTCTGGGGAATCTGGTGAAGCTCAGTCCTTGGAATTGAGGGAAAGTTGTGTCCAGTGCCATGAATCCCTGGGCAGCACAGCTTGGAGGAAGCCCTCCCTGTGCAACACCAGCAGGACATCCTTAGAGTTTGGGTCTGAGGCGGCTTGAGCTTGTTTGCTGGAAGAATTTTGAGATTTGGGGAAGATGCTGAAGGAGAGAGGCTGGGAAGTGTTCCCCAAAGTGGGACTGACCCTGTGAACAGAGTGGCTGCTGGTGTGGCACTGAGAAGTGAGCAGAGCCACTATATGGGGATAAGAATAATTGGTGTGGTTGGAATGTGCTCGTTAAACATCCTCATCCAGCAAGGATGGGGGCAGAGTCTGGGGGGAGTGGGGATGTCCTGAGGGGAGGCAATGGGAGCACCTAGGTGACTCACAGAGCTTGCAGAGGGATTGTCCTATGCTGGAGCCAATAGGCACTTGGGGTTTTTCAGCTTCTCCTGCATTCAGTGATTAGAGGACATTTTTAAACCCCTTTTTTTCCCCGTTTATCAGAGCAGTTGTTTTCTCTCAGTTACTGAACTGACGAATCTGGACATGGCTGCTTTAGGAACAGAGGAGCTCAGGGAATTTGGACGATATAAACACCCTTCTCAGTGTCAGTGTCAGGTTGTCACCACCTCCCCGCGGTTTCTGATGCAAGCCAGTGAGCTCCAACAGTGATTTTTGTAACTCTAGATTTTGCATTTAAGTCCCGAAGTGCTTCTCAAGGGCCTCAGGGACTGAATCTCTCGCAGGTGTTGCTCTGGGGTGAAGCTCAGCAGATGTTCCACAGCAGGCAGACTGATTGCTGCCTCACCCTGGGGTGTAATTAGGCATCACAGAGGAAGCAAAGCAGCCACGCGTGTCCTCTGCTGAGCCCGGAGCTGCTGGCTGTGGTGGCACAGCAGGCAAGGCTGGCTGCTGTGCCACCCTGGGGAGAGCCCTGGGGTAAAGGTTGAAGCTGTGGGGTGAGGTGGAGCCCGTTCCTGTGTACACGTCTCTGGTGTGTGCAGGAGAGAGTGATAACAAAGTCCTTGCTGTGGCTTGTTTCTGATCTCTGTGCCTGATGCCTTGGCCATGCTGGAGGGTCTCTAGCCCCATGAGGATGTGTAAACCTTGTGTTCCCAGCTCCAGATGAACTGCTCTTGGTTTTATCTCAGTTTCTGTCTCACCAAGAAAAGGGGATGGGAAGCCAGAGCTAGGGGATTCTGTCCCCAGTCCTGGGCGTCAGGGTGTGCTGCCTGGGCAGTGTGCCCATGTGGGGACATGACCTGTGCTGGAGGCTTCTCAGCTCTTAGTTGAAGATATCGAGGGGAGATTTTGTGGAGTGAAGGTGAAGATTTTGCCCAGAGAAATTGTGAACTCCCTGTCCCTGGAGGTGTTCAAGTCCATGTTGGATTGGGTTTGTTGTAACCTGGTCTAGTGGAAGGTGTCCTTGCCCATGGTAGGGGGTGGAACAAGGTGAGCTTTAAGGTTTCTTCAACCCAAACCATTCTGTGATTCTATGATTCTATATAAAGCACCAAGCAAAGGTGGAAGTGCAGCGTTGAAGCTCCCCTGACTCCTTCCCTGTCCAAAAGTGAGAGTATTCACATGGAATCTCACCAGGGAAGATGGGTAAGCCCATTGTCAATTGTCACTAGTAACAGCAGCTCTCATCACTCTTGGTTGCTCCAGTCAGGCAAAAACTTTGCTGCTGGTAATATCTGGGAGGAACTTTCAGCCATCTCAGCAAAGCAAGGCCTAAATCTTCCTTTTTCTGTGATTTTGAATTTTTTTTGGCACTGGTTTGTTGCTGGTGTGCAGATACTGTCCCATCCTGCAGCCTGGTGGGAGCACTGGGTGCACTGGGATCACCACTCTGTGCCCTGAGACACCTGACTGGGTTGTGAATGTGGAATTTAAACCAATTCTCTGGTACTGGTGGTGTGGGATGATGGGCAGAGCCTCAGCTCCAGTAAAATATGGGAGTGTAAGGGGAACGGTACTGGGAAGTGGTAGAGGAGCAGGGAGACTGGTTGCTCTCCCTGGAAGGGTGAAGGATACTTCTGGGCTGTGCTGTCACCCTGGCACCTCGAGGTTTATTGTTTAAAGCATCTGAATCCAGAGGTTCCCTTCTTCCAAGTTCTTGGAGAGCAGTCCTGAGGGTCTCATGGGACAGCTGTTAGCACTAAGCAGGTCTCACCAGGAGATAAAGGAGCCTCATGGTGAACACACACAGTCATGGACATGTGGGACACAAACCTGCACCTGTGCTGTTTGGGGAGGCGAAGAGAATAAGTTACCTCTTCTAGGGTGCTGCTGCTGCTCCCAACTTCAGCAGCCAATTTCATGGGTGTTTTATTTTCTCCCTAGGTTGATCTTTCGCACTTATCCCCAGAGGAGAGATGGAGGTGAGTGTGTTGGGAGGTACAGGTTGAGCAAACTCCTGCTGCTGACTGGAGCTACTGGCAGTGCAGCCTGTGTTCATGGTGGGAAAGGACAGGGTTAGCATTCTTTGTTGGGGGGAAGTATGAACAATCGTAAAAGGCAACATTAATGTTTTTTCTTTTAAACTGCTCATTAGATGTTAGAATCACAGAATCGTTTGGGTTGCAAAAACCCTCTGAGACCATCAAGTCCAACCATTCCCCCAGCACTGCCAATGCCACCACTAAATCATGTCCTCAAGTGCCACATCTACATGGTTTTTAAATCCCTCCGGGGATGGAGACTCCACCACTGCCCTGTGCAGCCTGTGCCAGGGCTGGATAACCCTTTCCATAAAGAAATTTTCCCAGTGTCCAACACAAACCTCTCCTGGCACAACCTGAGGCCATTTCCTCTTGCCCTGTCACTTGTTCTCTGGGAGCAGAGCCCGACCCTCACCTGGTTGCACCTCCTGTCAGGGAGTTGTTGAGAGTAAGAAGGATCCCCCTGAGCCTCCTTTTCTCTGGACTAATCCCCCCAGCTCCCTCAGCCACTCCTCATCAGACTTGTGCTCCAGACCTTTCCCAAGCTCTGTTCCCTTCTCTGGACATGCTCCAGTGCCTCGGTATCTGCCTTGTAGTAAGGGGCCCCAAAAGTTGCACGTCTTCCCTTAGCCAAACCATTTTCAACCAGATGTTGGTTGAAAATCACAGACTGGTCTCTTGGTATTGCACCAGTATGGACTGGGGGCTGTCGTGCTGGAAAGCAGCTCTGCAGAGAGGGATATGAGTGTCCATGAGCCAGCAGTGTGCCCTGGGGGCCAAGAAGGCCAATGGTGTCCTGGGGTGCACTAGGAAGAGCATTGACAGCGGGTCAGGGAGGTGATCCTGTCCCTCTGCTCAGCCCTGGTGAGGCACATCTGGAGTGCTGTGTCCAGTTCTGGGTTCCTCAGGGCAAGAGAGACATGGAACTCCTGGGGCAGCTCCAGCAGAGGCTGCAGAGATGGTTAATGGACTGGAGCATCTCTCTCTGGAGGAAAGGCTGAGTTGGACCTGCTCAGCCTCGAGAAGAGGTGGCTATGGGGGCCTCATCAATGTCTATCAGTACCTGCAGGGAGGTGTCAGAGGTTGAAGCCAGGCTCTGCTCTGTGGTGCTCAGCAATAGGGAGAGGTAATGGGCAGAAACTGATGCCCAGGCAGTCCAACCTGAATATGAGGAAGAACTTCCCTGTGCTGTGAACGAGCACTGGAACAGATTGTCCAGAGAGGGTGTGGAGTCTCCCTTACTGGAAAATCTCCAGAATCCTCTGGACACAATCCTGTGACATGTGCTCTAGGATGACCCTGCGGGAGCAGGATGGTTGGACCAGGCTGATCCACTATGGTCCCTTCCAACCTGACCCATTTTGTGATTTTATATTAATTTCAAGAGGCTGACTGGAAATAAGAGAATTTGGCATATTTATTTGGTTTGGATATTTTTTCCCCTAACTTGAACAGTATTATCACCTGGAGACCAAGACATAAGGAGGTCACAGCTCTTAAGTCCACCTTTTGGTCAAGCAGCACAAGCTGCAAAGAAACACCAGGTATCTGGCAAGCATCAGTCTGGAAATCACTTGTTCCAATATGCTCAGGGTGGAGAGAAGCGATTTGCTGGGGTTTGGGTTCTTTTCCAGGTGTCAGCTGTCCCCCTTGCAGCCTTTCCCTTACTGAAGGGAGAAGAGTGCAGGTGGCTCCAAAACTGAGCTAAGGATTTCGTATTGAGAAGTAGCCCATGCTCAGGGGATCATACAGTTGCAAACTGCTCTGGGAAGACCCTATTTGAGCAGGGACATTGGACCACATGACTCCACTGGTGGTCCCTTTTAGCCTTGCCCGTTCTGGGATTGTGAGTTATGTGGAGCATGTGTTCCACGTCCGTTAGTTCAGGGATGTCAGCAGGAGTTCTCTGCCTCCTTCACACCCGGCTGGGCTGAGTGGTGTCTTGGCTTCCACAGCATAGAATTGAGCTGGTCCCAGAGCAGCCTTTTGTCCTTTCTCCTCTGGATGGTACACATTCCCTGTCTCCACAATGCTCCTTTGTGCTCTTTTTCCGTCTGCTATTCCTGGCTCTCCTGAGGTGTTTGTCTCCCACCGCACTGTCTGTGCCGCGTGCTCTTCAGCCACCTTTTCCTGGTCATTGCAGGGTGGAGCATGCACGGATGCATGCCAAACACCGTGGGCACGAGGCGATGCATGCCGAAATGGTCCTCATCCTTATTGCCACACTTGTGGTGGCACAGCTCCTCCTGGTCCAGTGGAAGCAGCGGCACCCTCGCTCCTACAATGTAAGTGACCCCGCAGCCGTCCTTCCTCCGAGCCTGGATGTGAGTGTTGAGCCATGCCCTCCTTTGCCTGATGAGAAGTGTGTTCCTCGTTTTCCTCTTGTCTGGTGTTGTGGTTCCTTTGTCTTCCCGGCAGTGTAGGGGGATTCTAGCTAGCGACGAGGGTGGATGAGCCTGAAGGCCTCAGGTTTCTGTTGGAAGCAATGCCAGTAACTCGGTGTGACATAGTGCTTTGATACCAGGGATGGACAAGCAGATCCTGGGTGTTGTCCTGAGGGAAGCTGCATTTTGTGCGCACTTCCTTGGAAGCAGTGGGGCTTCTTACTGACGAGACCCTGTATTTGATGGTCCCTGCAGCACTCTTCTGAGCAGACCTGCCACTTGCTGATGCCACTGGCTGATGCCACTGGCTTGTCCTGGTCTGTTACTTAACTGAACCAGCCTCACTGTGACTTCCTTGTCATAATAGTAGTGATAATATTGTCATAATTAATGCTTCCGGGCGATACCTGTAATGCTCTATGAACTTTAAACCAAACCTGTTTGCCTGTTTCGCTCCAGCAACACCACAGGAGCTCAACTGCATAGCTTTAGGTCCTTTTGGGAAGAGGCTATAGGGCAGAGGCAAGCCAAAACCTTCTTGCTTTGTGTAATACCTGCCCAAGGTGTCTGCGGTTGCGGCCTCGGGAGCCTGGGAAGGTGAAAGTTTATGTAGCTGTGTTACAACAACTAGTTGGGTGAAGCATCTCCCATACATTCCTCTGGAAATGGTTCCTCTGTGTTCTCACTCCAGCTCTGTCCTTTGCTACCAAAAATCACCCGTCCGCTGCCTCCAACTCCCTCACAAAACACAGAACCGTTTGGGTTGGAAAAGCTCTCTGAGACCATCAAGTCTGACCATTCCCCCAGCACTGCCAAGGCCACCACTAACCATGTCCCCAAGTGCCACATCCACATGTCTGTTGAATCCCTCCAGGGGTGTCAACTCCACCACTGCCCTGGGCTTGACTACCCTTTCAGGGAGGAAATTTTCCTAATACCCAACCAAATCACCCCTGGTGCAACTAACTTGAGGCTATTTCTTATCCTGTTTCTTGTTACTGGGGAGCAGAGCCTGACCCCCAGCTGGCTGCATCCTCCTGTCAGGTAGATGCAGAGAGTGAGGAAGTCCTCCCTGAGCCTCCTTTTCTCCAGGCTGAGCTGTTAGCTGCTCTCTGGGTGCCACATACCAAACCTTCCCAGTTTCCTGGTGTTATTCCCTGAATAGCCCTTTGATGCAGGCAGAATGGCTGCCATGACTGTCAGGGTGTTTCTGATGTTTGAGGAGCAGAGAACCAGCTCCAAGTACCTTTCCTCTGTTCCTGCAGATGGTGACACTCTTCCAGATGTGGGTAGTGCCTCTGTATTTCACGATCAAGCTGTACTGGTGGCGGTTCCTGGTGATATGGGTGCTGTTCTCAGCGGTCACAGCTTTTGTCACCTTCAGGGCAACTCGGAAACCTCTGGTACAGACAACACCCAGGTTCGTCCACATGTTCCTAGGGAAACTCCTCACCCCCAAGGTATCCATTCCAAGGAATTCTTTCCAGTTTCCCTGCCACAAATAACTGTGTTAAGCTTTGTGCACTGAGAACGTGTGAGCCCTGCACGTGCTGGTGTGAAGCACTAACCAGCTGCTGGCAGCCAGCCTGATGCTTCTGGTACTGAGGTGGGTGGTGGAAAGGTACATTCCATGTGGTCTGGTAGCCTCTCCTAAGGCATTCCCAGGGTGCAGCACACTTCGCTACAGCCTTTGTTGATCCCAAGATTTCTAGTTTGGAAGTCAAGACTATGAGCAGCCTGTGGCAGGTTGAATTAGGAATGCAGAGCTCTTGCCCAGGTGTAGGTGAAGTGTCTGCAAACACACTACAGGTTTGAAAAATAAAACTCTTCAGGTGCTTGGCACAGTTTCATTTAGGAAAAAATGAAGTCGTTAAACTCTTTGTTTTAATTCTTTACAGGCTGGTTTATAAATGGTTTCTACTAATATACAAGATCAGCTATGCCACTGGGATCGTGGGGTACATGGCTGTCATGTTTACACTTTTTGGTCTTAACTTATTGTTCAGGTGAGTGAATCTTTCAGGTTACATTCCTGGGGTGGCAGGGGCTGTAACACTGTGTTGGCTATGACTCAGGAAAAACAATTGACTTGGCAATTGGATTAATGGAGCCAAAGAGACTATTGGGGTGTCCTTTCATTCCTGAGAGGATCAAGGATGAGGTGCTCCTTCTTTCAGCTCAGGTGTCAGCAGCTCCCCCAGCTCTGTGGTGTCCAGCCTGAGGGCAGCAGTGAGATTTTCTTTGCTATATTGATGAAGAGGTACCTACAAGAAGCAGCCAGCCCAGGGGTGGTGGCAGAGGACCCTAGTACAAGGCAGCTTCATGTTTAGAGAGGTTGACTACTTCTCTGGAATATTCTCTGGAATCATATGTTCTCTGGCATATGATCGGAATGGCTTTTGCCCTTTTCTGTTGTAGAATCAAACCAGAAGATGCAATGGACTTTGGCATTTCCCTCCTCTTCTATGGTCTTTACTATGGAGTGCTGGAACGGGACTTTGCTGAGATGTGTGCTGATTACATGGCCTCGACCATCGGGGTGAGTTCACAACAGGCTGTCCCCCAGGCCAGAGTCCTGCCCCGTGTTGGGTGGCCTGAAACATGGTCCCAGTAGCAGCTTTGGCTTCCCTCAAATGGGAAAGTGCATCAAACTCCCCACCTAGAGGAAGAGTCCTTGGGTCTAATGTAACAAGTGTTGCTCTGAGAGCCTTCCTGAAGAGCAAAAGCTCTGTGAGGTCCCCTCATCTTCATAAGAACAAGTTTTTCCCTTTGAGAGTGATGAGGCACTGGCACTGGTTGCCTAGAGAAGCTGTGGCTGCCCCATCCCTGGAAGTGTTCCAGGCCAGGTTGGATGGGGCTTGGAGCAACCTGGTCTAGTGGAAGGTGTTCCTGCAGGGACGTTGGAACTGGAGCCTTAAGGTCTCTCCCAACCCAACCCATTCTATGATTCAATGGAGGAATGGAAAGACCTGTTCAGCTCCACTAAACTGACAAATAATTCTTTCCCCGAGTGTTTAAAATCTCCAGTGATGGCGAGTTCTTCTATTTCTGGGACCATATGGTGCATGCATTAACTCCTGACCTGCAGCAACCAGAGAAGGATTCACACCATGGGTTTCTTTCTGCTGCTCATACCTGCTGCAACTTTTGCTATCCCTGTGGACAGAGGATGTGGTGGCTTAAAATCTGTAGCTCACTCACCTCGTATCAAAATAGCCCACTCCAAAAATATGTGACCTAGGACATCAGGGGAGTAGGTTATGTTTCTTCTTTGCAGCTGCTGTTCAGGGTCTTGGACTTCGTGTTTGTTCCTCATCTCTGGGCTTTCTGCTGCTGCTCCTTGAGGTTCTGCTCCAGCCCCTCATGTGCCACGCTGGGACACCTCGGCGTAGCTCGGCTCTCTCTCAGAGCTCTGTTGGATGCTTGGGGCAAAGCTGTGCCAGGGCTCTGCTGGAGGCATGTTTTGCTGATGATACTAAACCAGGAGGAGCTGTGGGCTCCTTGGAGAGAGAGTTGGATCGATGACAGAGCTGGGCAAGCACCAGCCTTGTGAAATTTAACAGAAGCAAGTGCCAGATTCTCTACTGGAATGGTGTAATCCTGGTTACAGGTATAAATTAGGGTGCAAGAGGCTGGAGAGAGTCCTGTGGAAAGGTATTAGGGAGTTTGGGTTGGCAGCAAGTTGAATGTAAGTCAGCAGTGTGTCCTAGCAGCCCAAAGGGGCCAACCATGTCCTGGGCTGCATCAGGCATAGCATTGCTGGCTGGTTGAAGGAGGTTGTTGTCCAGCCATAGGACACGAGGAAATGGAGTAAAAGTGCATCAGGGGAAGTGCAGGTTGGACATGAGGAAAAAGCTCTTCACCCAGAGGGTAGTCAGTCATGGGAACAGGCTCCCCAGGGTCATGGTCATGTCACCAAGCCTGCCAGAGTTCAAGGAGTCTCTTAGTCATGTGGTTTAGTTTTAGGTAGTCCTGTGAAGCAGGGAGTTGGACTCAGTGATCCTGATGGATCCCCTCCAACTGGAGCGTATGGGACCAGAGTGTGAGGGAGACCTGGGTGTGTGCCTGCACCCCCTGTGTTGCACCAGGCCAGTGCTGAGCCATCAGGCTTGGAACTGGAGGGAGAGGGCTGCTCTGCACTTCGCTCTGTGGCTGGCTGGGCATTGGGCACCTGCCTGGCTGGAGGTGAGGGTGGTATCCAACGGGCAACACAAGGTTGTCATCTTGGGTTAAAGCTGTGACCTCCAGCTTGTCCTGTTCTCTCCCCCAGCCTCTGCCCTGGGTGCACGGCCATGGCAGGCAGCTGACAACCCACCTGGTCGTCAGGGAGTGACGGGGGACAGTCCTCAGCATGGGGAGGGGGTACGTGGGGCTGGGGTGTGATGGGCCACCGCATCACTGAGCAGCTCCCTGTCCTGTTGTAGTTGTTTCCCACAGCCGGACCTGTAACAAGGTTTTTAAGCCCCAAAGGCCGAGGCTGGACTCCTGGGGTGCTGGCCCCAGCCCTCCTTAGAGCTTAGCCGTGCTGCCGCGGGCGCGGGACACGTGCCCTCCCGCTGTCACCGCTCTCCCTCTGCTCTGCCCTCGCTCAGTTCTACAGCGCTTCGGGGATGCCCACCAAGCACCTCTCTGACAGCGTCTGCGCCGTCTGTGGTCAGCAGATCTTTGTGGATGTCAACGAGGAAGGGATCATCGAGAACACCTACCGACTCTCCTGCAACCACGTGTATCCTTCTCTGCGGGCTCCAGCCCCTCACCTTGCTGCTCCCCACGGCTTCCCCCGCATTGGGTGAAGAAATGCCCATCCTGTGACTTGGGATTGTCCAGCTGATTTTTCATGTGATCCGTGCCTGTGTCATCACTGACTCAGCATAGGAAAAGGTGTCCCTGAAATCACTTCCTCGCCACCCCTGTGCACATTATAAGTGGGTGTTTCCTTTCCTTCACCTTCCCAGCTATGTCTGCTCAGCCATGGGGCTGCACCTCACTTTCCACCTGCCTTTGTCAAATCTGCTGTGACCTATCTGCCTGGCAGTGCTGGCTCCAACAGTCTGAGATTGGGAAAGGGAGTGTCCCTGCTCTGTGCTGCGCAGGGCCCTCATCGCAGGCCCAGTGTGGTGGGCCCTGTCTGGGTTTCCATAGGGAAGAATTGGGGGGAAACACTTCTGGCCCTGCTCTGAAAACAGCCTCCTGGACCAGCTGCCTACTCTGGCCACAGCCTGGCAGCTTTCTCCTTCCCCGAAACTCCTCCAGGGTTTCCAGCACCCTGGAGTCACTCAGCCCTTCCTGTCAGCTGATTGGTGTGAAGTGGGTTTTGAAACTGGAAGTCCTGGCTGTTACTCAGCCCCTGCTGAGACAGGTCAGGGGTTTTCCCGTGTTGTCTTCTGGCACCACGGAGGGACGTTTCTGCCTGTGAGGTGGTTTCCAAACTGGGCCTGGGCAAAGGTCATGCTGGCAAGACTTGGGGCCTAAATTTAACTGTGAGGAACTCTTGGTGAGATTTATGGCTGACCCCGTGCAAGGCACAGGACCACGGCAGCTTGGGGCAATCTGGCTGTCAGAGGAGCTGGTCAGTGCTTCCAGTGGTCCTCAGAGGTGAGGGCTGGCTTGGCACCCCTGGATCTACGGCTCCAGGGCTGACAAAGGAATGGCTCCCATTGCTGCTCCCTGACATTCCTCCTTGGTTTAAGCAGCAGAGGCATTCCAGGGGAAGTTTGCTCAGTGACACCCTTTTGTGTGGCAGAGTTGACTGCAGCCACCTCATGTTTGCCTCTAACTTCTTCAGGCTGTGCTGAGGTTCTGGAAATTCTTGTAGCAGAGCATAGCAGGCATGTGCAAGTCGTATCCTGGGAGAAATTCCTTAAATACCTTGTTAATCCCCAAGAAGCCTCTGAAGGCAGCTTCTGAAACGCATGCAGTTCCCAGAGCTCTCCCAGGCTGTCCAAACCTTTCTGGTGCTCAGTCAGTGAAGGGTTTCATTCTCCACTGCCCATGCATTGGTCAGGGCCCTCATGCTGCCTCCCTGGCCACATCCAGCTGCCTTGTGAGACCCTTCCACTCTTCCTGGAAGCAGCTGCACCTTCTAGGAAAGGGCTGTGGTTGTGCAATGTGCCGTCCTCGTGTGGTGGGATGTTTCCATGGCTTGGCAGGACTGTTATAGGCTTGGTAGTACTTTCCATGCTCCATTGTGTGTCCCCCTCTTCCTCCAGTTCCCCTTAACATGCTGCTCCCCAGGTTTCACGAATTCTGCATCCGTGGCTGGTGCATCGTTGGGAAGAAGCAGACATGTCCATACTGCAAAGAGAAGGTGGATCTCAAGAGGATGTTCAGTAACCCGTATCCTTTCTCCTGCTGGGAGCCAGCACAGTGGGATGGGGAGCAGTGGGTAGAGCACACAAGGGGTGAGGGGCTTTCCTGGTGCCCTGGGTAGGTCACTGGCAGTGACACCCTGCCGAACCTGAGGCAAGCCTGGCCACAGCCATCCCTCCATGGGGGACCCATGTCTGTCCTTCCCTGTGCTCCTGTGTTCCCTATCCCTGCTTTGGGGCACCTTTGGTGGCTCCTGGGTGGGCCATGCTCCTCTCATCCCTCTCCCTATGGCTCTTTAACTCCTTCCTGCCCAGCTGGGAGAGGCCTCATGTCATGTACGGGCAGCTGCTGGACTGGCTGCGCTACCTGGTGGCCTGGCAGCCAGTGATCATTGGACTGGTCCAGGGAATCAACTACATCCTGGGGCTGGAGTAAAGGCAGGCGGTGGGGAGCTGCGGAGCCACGAGAGGACACGTGCCCAGGGCAGGGGACAGTTGCCACCGGGGACGCTGGCTTTGCTCCATCACCACTCAGGATCTCGGCCACCCCCGAGGACAGCGGCATCGGGGCCCCTCCTGCCAGGGCTGGGGGAGGATTTTTTTAAAAAGCAATTATTTTAATGAGTATTTAAAACTTTCTATTGCAGATGACAAGAGACACTTGTCCCCTTTCCCTGCCCGTCTTCAGCCCTTCACAGTGCCCTGCTGGGCTGAGCTTTGGGCTGGGGGCTGTTCTCCAGCTCCCTCCTGCTGCTGTGCCAGGGGCGGCTGGGGGGAGAAGGGCTGAGGCTTTGCTGGCTCCAATGCTGCCACCCCGGAGCAGCCTTGCCGGCAGCAAGGATGGGATACTGGGGGCTGCGGAGGAGAGGCCGGAGCCCAGTGCCCTGAAAGAGGGGACAGAGGGACATCCAGCTGCCCCGGGCTGCCAGGTCCCCTCCTGGGTGCCATGGGTGTGCCAGGAGGAACCAAGCTGCACTCCAGCATAGTGATGGTGGGCTCTGCCTCGTGGAACCCTTTTATATGCTCCCAAATGTTCTCTGTTCCTTTCTGGGGGCTGGCAGTGTCCCCTGGCTGCTCAAGGTGGGTCAGCCAGGGCATGGAGCGGGTCCGGTGCTGTTTCTCTCCCAGTGCCCTTCTGGGTGACTGTACGTCAAGAGCAGCCCAAGAGTATGTGCCCCTGCCCTGGGGCATGGGGATTGCCATGCTGGGCATTGCTCTTCTTGGCACTGGAGTAAAAGGGATGGAGCGAAGGGTGGGCTGGTGCTGGTGTTTCCCTGCCCGATCATCGCTTCCTAGCATCCTCCTGGCCATGCCGGTGGGAGGTGTGCCACAGTCCTGCTGGTACAAGGAGCCTTGGGCTCATCTTTTGGCAGCGGGGGTGGGGGCAAAGTCCCTAAGCCCAGGGTATTTTGGTGTGCGGAGACTTGAGCCATATCCTCTGAGGGCACTGGGGTGTGGTGAAGGGCCACAAGGCAGCATCCTCCCAGCTCCTGGCTCGGGATTTGGGAAGTGGCCGCAGCGGTGGCATGGCTGTGGGCACAGCGTGTGCTGTGTTCCCTCCTGGGGAGCCCCGGCGCCCTGCTGTGTGTGCTGGGGTTTTTTTCGGGTGAAACCACATCACAGTGTTGTGCCAAACACCAAAATAGAATCCTGGAAATGGAGATGTAGCCCTGGGTTTTTCTTGATCGTCTTTCCTGCTCTGAGGTGAGGCCATGGTTCCTCCTTTCAGCTCTTCTAGAGGTACAAATATGTGTGGATGATGACCAAGCACCCATTTATGTCACCTGCCCACAGCTTTCACCTTGGGACATCCTGAGCTCATCTGGTTGGTGTTGGTGGGGGCAGGGAGGTGGCAGAGGAGCAGAGGGCGCTGGGTGCTGCCATGGGAGCTGCCTCTGGCCTGTCACTGGGCACCCCTGAGTACTGCAGGGAGGATGTGGCCACTGGCCTCATCCCAGCGGGAGGATAGGAACGTGTTGCACTTGGCCGGTTCCCAAGATAACATTCCTGTTCCTGCTGCCCTCCTACCCTGCTGGGAAAGGCAATAACGAAACTCACTGTGGGTTTAGGGACTTTTTTTCCAGGCTGTGCCAGGGCCTGTGGCTGGGGTGAGTGCTCCTGCCCTGCGGTTATGCCTGCGCTGTCTCCTGGCCTTGGCCGTGCTGGGGAACAGGGTCCAGGGGCTGGCCCTGGGTTTGCAGCCAGTGGGTTGTTGGAACACCATTGTCTGCTGGCAGGGGGCTGGCTCGGAGTGGGGGAGAGGGCTCTGCTGTGGGCCAGGGGAGAGAGGCCAGGTCCTGCCCCTGGTCAGGCTCCCCGCAGTCAAGCACCAGGTAGGTCCTGGGGGGTTTCTCTGTTGTCATGCCTGAGCTGGGACAGCCAGGGGCCAGCACTCAGGGCTCCCCCACCTAGTGTGTGTGCTTAGTCCTATGAGAGCTTTGCCTTACCTCCATCTCCCACTGTGCAGACCCTGCCTTGCCCCTGACCCTGAAGTGTCAGGATGCAAACCAGTATGTCCTGGAGTCCCATGACACCCCTTGGCTCAGCCAGCATCCCATATGATGGACACGGGGAGACCCAGCTGGACCATGCTCCTACATCCCTGGGGGGCACAGGGCTGCTCACCCAG
>NW_008690087.1:622-17374 GCF_000695815.1 Acanthisitta chloris | reverse complement strand
TCCAGAGCAATCCTGACTGAGGTGTACAACCTGTCACACAATTGTGTCTGTATTACTTCAAAAATGAAACTACACTGCAAGACCTGGTGCTAATCTCTTGTGGGAAACTGCTCAGTTAAAGTGTTCAGGCAGATTCTAAAAGTGTTGTATTTACCACAGATGAGTTCTACTTGCTGGACTCTGTTCATGCTGTTCAGGGTGTCCATTAAAGGATCTCTCCTCTCTGTCTCTTGGTCACTGGTACCTTTGTTTTCGTAAGCCAAGACAGTGTCACTTTCATCTGTCAGGAACTGGACTTCAAGCTCTGTATACATTTTCTGGAGAACAGAGTAAAATTTACTTTTACATGACAAAATCTCTCAGATGGAGATGCTGTCTCCCAATCCTTTCTGTGTTCAGTATTATAGATCTATAAGGTCCATTCCAACCCCTAAAATTCTATGATTCTATGAAATAAAACACACAAATTGAAGGAAACTAATGCTCTGGACTAAATGATAAGAATCTGATCAAAACAACTTAGGACATCACAACAGAACACTTTGAAATTCACTGGAACCACAGAATAATCAGAGTTGGAAGGTACTCACAAGAATCATCAAGTCCAACTCCTGTCCCTGCCCAGGACACCCCTGAAAATCACACCATGTGCCTGACATGATGTGGAATAGCCTCCAACAACTGACATACATCTACTTAAAAAGTACAATATGCCTATACATAAATACAGTTTACTGGATTATTTCTATTAAAGTATTAGGAGATACAATATACTTACTATCTGCTAGAGAAATGCCTTTAATAAAGCAAAAATACCACCTGAATTGACCAAAAAAAATGACCCAGACAGGTGTATGCCATTCACTGGTAGCACCACAACGATGCTGGGAAAGTTTGTGTGTGCAGAAGGTGTTTTCTGATGTTTGGATTCAGGAGCTGTGTGACCTGTGCTAGCTAATTCAGTGACTGCATAGCACACTATATATGAAAGGAAAACTTGTCACTAAATGGTTATAACCCAAAGTCATGAGGAAACTGCTGTTTCTCACAGAGAAAGCAGTAGAGGCCACAGTTCACACTCAACCAGCTGCAGCTAAGAAGGCTAAAAGAGAATTTAAAAAGGGATGCCAAATAAGGCATGAAAGATGCTGAAACAATATCATTTATTTGTAAATAAATATATACACATAGAATCTTCTGCCGTTTTTCTTGAGGGATGGAGTAGGTGCATGTGAGGCAGTATATAAAAGCTGCTGCAAAATTAAATTTATGATGATAAATATTTAAAATTAAACTTTATCCTGCCACCTTTGGTGTTTGAAAAAGGAAAGTGTTAAAGCTGAAGTTCTGGGTTACATTCAGGACTGATCGCATGGAGCTGCAGATGTGGCTGGAGAAAAGCCACACTGTTGAGAGCCCTTGAGGGTCAGAAATAAGTTCCCTGGCACAGAAGAACTCGGCCTTAAGCCGTGCTGTGTTTGAAGGAGCTGCTGCCGTTGCTGTAAGGCTCACTGAGCGAGGCACCCGCAGTGTGACACGAGATGGCGCCTGGAGCCACGGGCAGAGCCCCAGCGCATCCCACCCCGGGGCCAGCGCTTCTCTTCAGTCCAAGAGGGTTTCACTAGCTTTCCTGAAGTTTACATAAACCATTAGCGTAGTTCTGGTGAAAGATGTGGACATGAATTATTCCATACTACTAATTATCCCTGGGACACTTCTCTCGTTCGTACCTGGGTGAGATCCCAGTTGATCTAGAAGTGAATAAAGCTTCTGTGTCACTGACCAGTCCTTCTACACAAGCATGGCTTTATTGCATTTTATTATACTGAGACTGAAGATAATGATGGGAAATGAAATAGGCTTTATGTGGTAACTGTTTCCTTTTAAACACCAACCTAAATGTCAAAGACAAGGGTCTCGGTATGAATGAATGTGGCTGTGTGAATGTCTGGCTTGGCATTCGCACAGCACATGTGCTATGGGTAAAGCCTGTGTTTGCACTCAAGATTCTGAGGAAAAAGGACTCAAATACTGCACAGTTTGATGGGAAATGAAATAGGCTTTATGTGGTAACTGTTTCCTTTTAAACACCAACCTAAATGTCAAAGACAAGGGTCTCGGTATGAATGAATGTGGCTGTGTGAATGTCTGGCTTGGCATTCGCACAGCACATGTGCTATGGGTAAAGCCTGTGTTTGCACTCAAGATTCTGAGGAAAAAGGACTCAAATACTGCACAGTTTTGGTGCCCTCAACGTAAGGAGGGAGCTGTTGTGTTGGAGCAAGTCCAGAGGAGGCCACAAAGCTGGAAAAAGGGTTGGAGCATCTCCCCTGTGAGGACAGGCTGAGGGAGTTGGGGCTGTTCAGCCTGGAGAAGAAAAGATTGCATGGAGACCTTATAGTACCTTCCAGTACCTGAAGAGGCTACAGGGAAGTTGCAGAGGGACTCTGTTAGGAGCTGCAGTGACAGGACAAGGGGCAATGGGTACAAATTGAAAGAGGGGAAATTTAGGTAGATATTAAGAAAAAGTTTTTTTCCTGTGAGGGTGGTGAGACACAGGCACAGGTTGCCCAGGGAGGTAGTCAATGCCCCAACCCTGGCAGTGTTCAAAGCCAGGTTGGATGAAGCTTTGAGCAACCTGATCAGGTGGGAGATGGCACTGTCCACGGCATGGGTGGCTTGGAAATAGATGATCTGTAACCCCTAAAATGATTCCAACCCCTAAAATTCTATGATTCTATGAAATGTGGGACTTGTTCCTACTTTGCTCTGTTCTTGTTCCTGTCTTTTTTTCTGAAGGGCTGGAATTGGAAGGGGAGGGTGATTTAGAACTAACCTGCTTGGTTTAGGTGTCTTTTCTTCTGTGTTAACCATAAACCTGAGATTATGAAGACCTAAATCTGCATCATCTATGGTTATGAAGGATCTGAAAATTACAGGAGTTGTTACAACAAACACAAGTTGCCTTTGAAAGCTAAGGCATAACACCAGATAGAGGGATTTGTAATATTTTGGGGCCAGATCTCAATCTGCATAAATTCAATGTTATGCTTAACCTCTGGCATTGTATAGGAAGGGGCACAGCACATAGCTCAGCTGAGGGTTTGATTGGCTGGTTAGTTAGCCCTTGGCAGAGAGGGGTGTGGGGGAAGAATAATACCAAAATTAGTAGAACAAGAAGCAACTGTTCTCAGCTTTAGAAGGGTTTCAAGCTAAATTCCAGTCATGAGGGCTGGTAATAATAATGGGAAAGAACTCATAGTCTGCATATTGAAGTGAGAACATACACCTGGTGAGACTCAAAAGGGCAATATTTAACTTGCAAACAGGGGAAGAACACAGAAGTCTGTTAAACCAAAAGACAATAACATTTAATGAACAGAACCAGATAATTAATCATGGGATTTTGTAGCATTATAAAACAGTGTTTCGCTTAGTTTTGACATGCAAGTTATTTTTATAGAAATACTGCGTTTATTTTGAAGGTAAACCAGAAAAGCACTGGGAGCAGTGAGGGCTGACTGCTCCCTAAGGGGCGTGAGCCAAGCATGATAACACAGCTGATAGGGCAGAGCCTCACTGCCCAACCCAGTCCCACAGTGCCTGATCAAAGCAAGCAGAGCACACTGGAATCAGCCAGGAGTACAGGTCACCAGGCAAGTGACAAGACAGTTCCAAGGTCAAGCTGGGAAGGCTGTTCACATGTTAGAGTCAGGTCCAATAAAGAGAACTAGGGTCAGACATAACCTGGTGATTGCCATGCAGGTCCATACTCATAAGAAAAGACTGAGGTCAAGCTAGGAAGTAAGTCTGTAACTCCAAATCCAGAAGAACATGGCTTGGCACAGCCATGGCTGAGCTGGAGATCTATAGTCCTACAACATAGGTCAGGCCTGGAGTGAAGGCACAGCTTAAATGGGACTCCTGAGCCTGTGGGAGAGTCAGGTGAGGCTTGTTGGGGCTGCTCAGGCCTGTTAGTGCACTCAGGATCCTGACAAAGTATGTAGGATGAATGAGGGCTAACAATAGGAAGCAGCAGGGTTATTTGTTCCAGTGAATTTCATAGTCTTCTGTTGTGGTGTCCTAAGTTGTTTTGATCAGATTCTTATCATTTATCAAGGACATTAGTTTCCTTCAACTCGTGTGTTTTATTTCATGTTTTATGAATCCTTATTTTGTCTTTTATGACTTCTGTATCTTCTGAAAGTAAGGCTACAGTCTTCTGATTCCTTTTTTTTCTTGTGTGGTTATTTTGTCTGTACTGTTATCTTTCTTTGAATTTCTTTCTTGGAAACATCTGTTTTCTTTAGAAGTGTTTAGAAGTGCTCATTTGGGAGCATGTCAGGCACTTTTCTGTATGTTGGCATTTTTGTATTTTACTTCTTATTTTGAATTGAAAGAGTATATTTGCTTGTTTGGCTACACTGGCCACATGAAGCAGAGATATTCAGCGAGCTGTGTGTAATCCATGGTGATCTTTTCCTCCTTTGACTTGCTTTGAATACTTTGAAATGCTGGGACCTTAAATTACCTTCATCTTTCATTCTCGGTTGCCGAAATTCTGCTTCTAACCTTTGTTTCTTAGCAGCAGCCACATCTGAGTTAAGCTTCAGGCAACCACGTTAGCCAGGTTCTCTGAATACCAGCCATACTTTGTTCTTGATCCTAGAAATATTTGCCATCTTTCCAACAACCTTTTTGATATTTACAAGTGGAATAGCTGTCTCATTCTCCCAAACAGCCACAGTAAACATCTGCCAGAGGAAGAACTACACACTACTACCCTTTGTCTAAGTGCCTATAAAGAACTGAGTCTTTTAGGCAGAAGGGCCTTGGCATTTTAGATTGAACTCTGAGTCTTCATTACACTGATGCTCCTTGTTCATTAGTTACCACTGAATATAAGCTTCGTGTTTACATCATCTCTGGTAAAACAATCCTGGCAGAAAAGAGATACAATCTTTGCCTTTACCTTCTGTTTTCAGCCAGTTACAAAGTGGCTTCAAAGTTGAGCAAGAACTGACAAAACATACTGAATAGCAGCAGAGGTGGCTGATGAGTGACTGTTTGTCTGTGGCATTTGTTGAAACAGAGGACAAATATAACTTATGCAGAAGCAATGCAGGGATTGATCTCACCGCTCCAGCAATATGACCCAGCATTGCACCAACCTAGAAGGAAAGAGACCTGTCCTGCAGAATTTGGGCAGAGCAGTTTTCAGTGTTTAATTGCCTTTTAGCAAAACAATTTTTCATTACAGTTTATTGTTTTTAACTAAATCTCCACAAATAACATAAAAAAAACCCCAAACGCCAAACCACTTCCAAAGCTGCCCTCAAACTTCTGAGAATTGTTTTTCCATGATTTCAATTAAAATCTGCTCATACTGCCAGAAAGGAGCAGCTATTGCATTTCCATGCTGAGTTTGCTGCTGCCAACATGTTTGGTCTTGTAAACAAGTTAACAGAAAAGTCACCCATGTTAAAAAGAAAAACAGATTCACAACCAGGGGTCTGCAGGCCAGAAATGGTGGTTTTGGTGAGATGGCCTGAAAGAGTTACTTTTCAACCATCAGCCAAAAAAAAAATAGTTTAAAAAAATCCTCTCTGAGGGTCACTCATTGGATATGCACTGCCCCTCCTTCTTCTTTCCATATGGATATTCCAAGAGAAACATCTCACCCCTGAGGGAGTGACAGAGAGGTTGTGATGACACTCTTGCCTTTGTTTTATATTCTTTAATTTCCACTAATTAACTCTCCTTCTGTGGTGCTTATGTGAAGCAAGTCAGTAATACCATAGAATGGCTATAAAGAGATTTAGTTATTGTCTCTTCCAGGATTCCCAGTTCCCAGGCTGTACCTATCTTGCTTTACACTGTGCATGGTGAGCAGCAGGAAACATCTATATCTGGCATTTCCAGAAGCATAACTTTCTTTAACTAAACAAACACTGAATGAACACAGTTCAGATGAGGCCTTCTCCCAGATTTAAAGGATCCCAACTATTTTGCATAGACCAAGAGGGAGGCTGGGGGGATGTAGACAGGATATTGTTTAAGATTTGTGGAATCTAAAGGTCCATTTAAAAAAAGTATTTTTATATGTGTGTGTCTTCTTTTAGGAAGCTCTTCCTGTGTCCTGTTAGAGTTTAGGAATTAGCCCATAGCTACATACTTCTGAAATGTACTGCAGGAGGCAAAGGTGTAAGACATCCATCCATAGAACATGAGGGTTGGTAGATTCTTAGTCGCAGAAATATTTCCATAGATCATAAAAAAAACAGAGCTCCCACTTTCCTACAGAATTATCAATATTTTCTTTTTCCTATCACTTAATTTCATTCTGCTCTTAAAAACTTTATTATTTTTCATTCTCTAGAACGCTTCAATCACCTAGCGTTTAGTCACTCTGTAATATTTCATTATTTGAAGATTTTGTACCCTGGTTTGACTCTCAACCGTAATCTTATGGGGTTTTATTTTCAGAACTCTTCTACATATTCTTTGCTTATCCTTGAATTCTACAATTTAGGTTTTGCATGTAAATAATGGAAAGGATCGTGTTGGGCACTTGAGAGTGACTGGTGCCTCCAAATGTCACACAGTTAGTCTCTTTTGTTGATGGTATTTATTTACGCTAATCAAAACCAATAGCTTATGCTCTCCTAATAATAAACTCCATGTTTCAGTTCCCTGTTGAGCTGTCTGCCTGTTACAGCAGGTATCCCGTACAGTTCTCCAGTTTTTCGGTATCTTCAGTGTTCCTTCATGGTCCCTAAAGCGAGAAAATCTAGGTCTGGATGAATAACAGACTTGTCTGAGGCAATGGGAAATCACTGTCAGAGGAAGGATGAAGGACAGAAGTACCTGATGGTTAATCCAAGCATTCAGACCTGGAGAGCACCTTGTTACTCATTCAAGTGCACACTGAGAGCTGTCAGCTCGACTGAAAGGCTGCCATGGGGTGGGGAGGGAGAGGCTTTCAGACTAGTTCCCTCAATTGGAAGTAAATCGTCATCCTTTTCCGTGTGGAGAGCTGTTGTTATGGACTTTAGTGAAAGATAAAAGCCAGTACTCTGCAGTTGTGAAGCTTTTAAGCACTCACCTAGCCCTGTACCTGAGCTGCCTTTTTCTGAAGCCCATGCAAGAGGTCTGCACCAGAAATCAGCACAGACCCAGAACGAGCCTTTGAACGCAGATGTTAACAGCAGTCGATGGTTATTCTCAAAGGGAGAATGTCAATAATTTATTACTAAGTGAGTATTTGCATTTCATTTAACAAAAGCACATTAAGCTGCATTTGCAAATCTTTAAAACAAAAGACATTAGATGTTTGTTCCTTACTGTGCACAGTTTGTAAGCTGCTGCTCTTATCATTCCTATATGGAATGAAATTTTGGGCAGTAATGCCTACATCATGCTCTGTCATAAAATTCCAGGTGAATATTTGAGTGTCTCCAGCTTAGCACACTTATTGCAACGTGTGTTGTCATTCTTGCAGAGGAGATACGTGTGCTTTTCCACACAGGTGTATGCTTGGTTTGCCTTTCACCAACAGAATGTAAACATTTCTGTGACAATATGAAGGTCCTTGGAAGGTAAAGAAATGTGCTGGTATGAGACTGTAACAATGCATCCAAATCAATACTTTCTCCACATAAAATGTATGTGGCCTAAATTAATGTGTCACTGAATGTGTGTTTCTACACACAAGAGGACTTAGAGTACCTCCTTCCAGAATTGTGTCTCTACACAGTGCAGAGCCTGTTTGCAGTGAGTTGGTAGTGTTCTCCCCAACTGTTACCAGCTGAAGTGTCTCTCCAGCGAATCCAGGGCATTACCCATGATGTTGCAATGCACTGTGATACAGACTAAAACCTATCCTAATTTGAGTGTTGTAGCAGAGGTTACAATTTCGAGGTTTTTACATTATCTGTTCTATCACTTCTTTTTCACTAGCCAGACAGTATAATCCTCAGGCTGGTGCACAATTTTGGAGTGCTAGTTGTAAGTGCTCTGGCAAAACAGCCTCCCAAGCAGCAGAAAATGTTCAGCTTGGTTAAATCAGGCAGCCTGATACTTTTTTAGTGTGGCTTCATGCGATGAAAATGCTCAGAGACTTGGTCAGTCAGCCACACTAACCTGGGAGGATCAGAAAACAGCAGAATATAAGGTGGAGATGCCCCTTCTCTGGAAATCTGCACAAATGTGACCCCCCCAAAAGGTATCACTGTTAGAGAACAACATGAGAGTTTTGTCACTGTAGAAAAGTCCATGACACCTGGAAGATCTCCTTTCCCCAGCTGTGTGGAGTGATGGTAAACCAATCTTTTGGGGCTATTGGCATTGGTAGCAAGTGAAGATGACTAACAAAGAAGAGTTCTAGTTTGAATTCTCTCAGAATTGAGTAGGTGAGATCCTTTGACAAGACCCACGTGTCTATTATATCTCATTCTCCCCCACCCCAATACAAACCTCATTATCTTCAGACGTCCCACAAATTGTGGTCAATCCCTCTGGCAGCTTTTTGTGTTATTGCAGCGTATCCAAAATCTCATCTGAAAACACTATCAACTGTACCCTCAAGACATCTGAGCTCACTACTTCCCTAGAGAGAACTCTATAGTCCAAGTAGCTGAAAAATAACTTCAGTTTATGTGTTTGTGTTTGAGATTTAAAATACGGTGGAGGTATGATAACAAAGTTGGAGATTTCTGAGGAAGTGTTCTCTGTGTTTGAAATGTTGGCGAGCTTTGCACTTCGTGAAAATAAGGACGAGCATTTTAGTGGAGGCTGGAGAACAGAGACAGGAAAGGCTTCTAGGTTATTTTGACTGTTTTTTGCTGAAATTTCCTGTTCATCAGGGATCCAGGGTTGCAGACAGGATTGTGGGGCAGGAACAGTGAACAATGAGAACTTAAATAAGCTCTATAACATAAAAAGCATATGCACTTACACATTTCTATTACTAGGACTATAATGCTATTGGGGAAAATTGTGCCCAACTGAATTTCCTTCAAGAGTGCAACTCATGGGCAATACAAACCCATTAATGATTTGACAATGCCAGAAGACAGCACAGGGCAGGCTTTGCTGGAATGCTGAATGTGAACACAAAGCAGCTGTGTTCTTTGGAGAGCTTGTCTGCCTGGGCACCACAGCTGGTGCCCTTTGCCACAAGGCCTCTCCTTTGCCTAGGTTTGAAACGCTTTTATGACAGCTCCTTGGCATGTTCCAAGGCCTCCTCTGTCTAAATGGTGGCACAAGTTCTTTCCTCTGTTTTAGGGTGTTCCTCTCCCTCTCTGATTTCTCCTGCCAGGCCTCCAAGTTGAACAAGAATCCTGCTTCATAGGCTTGGTGCAAATAGGGTAGGAATAACCACTACACCAAGTGCTGAGGGTTCAAGAAGAGCATTTTTCTAACCTGTCTTCCATCTGAGTTGCGGATACTGTTTTCCCAAATAAATAAATGAGGGACTGTGTATGTTCCTTTATCTATTGCACAAGTGTAAAAAAAACAAAAAAAAAAGGATGGATAGATCTCTTTATGGATCTCTAATGGAAAAGCTGCGATGTGAGCTCACCCTTATCAAACAATGGGAATCCTCATAGGCAGAGGTTGTGACAAACTTTTAATCCATGTCAAAACTTTCTTAGAGCTCACACTAGAAAACTGAGGCTCAAGGTAAACAGGCTTCATTGGTTCAGATACTAACAGTCCTTCCCCTTTCTGGAAGCTCTGAGAGAAGGGAAAATCCCAAAGGGCAGCATTGGCATTGTATGTCCCACTCTAAAGGTTGCTCTTAGATATGAGGTATTTTAACATGAGGCACATGAGTGACCTGTTCAGAGACACACAGAGACCACTAGGAATATTTGCAGTGACCCTGTCTATGGAAACATCCCTTGGAGCTGCCAGAAAATGATTGGGAAGCACTACCTGTCCAGGCAGCTCAATAATGACACCACAGGATTATAACATGTCCTGCATTCTGATGTTCTCATTGCTTGGAATTTACTTACAGACTGGCAGACACTGAGTATGTGAGGTAGTAAGTTTAATAACACAATGATACAACAACTATTAATGGAATTTAGCATCCATGCAACTGCAAGTGTTTTACAGGATCTAGGCAATCTGAAATGTCTGAAAGTTTGTGATTCTAAATGAGCTATCATATCTCACTTTACGAGCCTGAACATCTAGTAAGTGCTCAGAGCTACAATCAAATTGTGAGCTCAGACGATTATTCCAGGGGGCTTTTGGCTGATGGTGGTTTGGTTTGGGTTTTTTTTTTCCTTTTTCCCCTTTTATACTACAACTGATTATCTCCTGTTTTCTGTAACTTACTTGTTTTCAGAATTTCCAGTTCTTTACATGACATTCCTCTTCCTTTGGAAGGGCTGTGTGTAGTAGGAGGCAGAAATGGGATGTTGCAGGGCAGAGAGCTCCACATTGGTAATGTGGAGGAGATGTACCTGAGTGCATCACAGGCAAAAATGACGTGTCCTTCTACAACATGCTCACATGCTGGAGATGCTATCAGATGGATTGGGTTTGGCTTTTTTTCCTTTAATACACTACAGTTAGTTGGCTCTGGAATAGTCCTGGCATGGGCTTTGAAAATGCTTTTCTGTATCTATTCTTTTTGCACATGTAAGTCTACATGTTGTGGTAGCTTCTGAAAAGATGGAAATTGCTGCCCTTCCCAGACAGCAAAAAAGCCAGTGTCTCCTGATGTGACCATGCAGACTCAGCAAGCACAATGGCCTGTGAACTGTTAGTGAACTCTAAGGAAGCATTTAAACAAAACAGGAAAAGGGTCCTCAATCTTTGGAAGCATAAGCATGAGAAGAAAGTGCAAGTGATGGTGTCACCCACACCAGAATTTTATCTTTCCTGTTTGCTCAGTTTTAGCAGTTTAAAAGGTTCAACTGTAGCCACAAACAACTCTTGGAAGTGGAAGACCACTGGAATGAGAACATGTTTTTTAGGTCATCTGAAACACTGTGTTCTTAGCACAAGAGGCAAACCCAGGAAAATACAGATAATAGTGGTAGGATTTGTATATGGCCAGCTCACTTTATATGACTTTATATGTAAGAATTATATGTCCATGTCAATCTTATTTACATTCATCATTTAAAAACTAGTTAAATTGCTAAAGAAAATATCATAAATTGTAGTAATGCAAAATATATATGATTGTTTGGTGTTTGAGGTTGTTTTGGGGTTCTTTTTGAGAGGTTTTTGGGGGTTTTCTTGTGTAAAGATGGCTCATTTTGCTGGAAGAAAGCTCCCAGAATTGTCATAGGTACTTAAAACTGCCTGATTAAAGAAACCCAAAACAGCTATAAGCAGAGTAACTCTGTTAGCACGAAACTGTAGGTAAAACAAACCTCACTGCAGCTTAACCCTTACTCAAGTCTCAATCCAAACCTAATGCACTGTGAGATCACCCACATTCTTTAGAGAACAATCTTCAGGCTTTACTTGTAATGATAGTTTGAATCATTTTAACTATGCTGAGGCAATCACCCAAGTAAATCTCTCCATGTGTCTGCAATGAAAGAGTTTGCATGAGCATTTTTTCCATGTAGCTTATTGCCATAGTAGAAGCCAAGAGAGCAGCAGTAACATAGAGCAGTGTAGTCTGTGTCCACACTTGGGTTTTGACTTAGCAAAAGTAATTCAGTTTAAAACATCTGCTTCTACTGACACAATTATACTGGCACAGAATTTCGTCATCTTTTGTATCTTGGCCACATGGGTTAGTTGTGGCTTTAAATTCTTTGTTCACTGATGAAATACTTTCCTTGGCTAATGAGCTCACACAGAGTCTGCCCCCAGCATGCCACATTACAAGGAAGCAAATTTGGCAGCCAGACCCTTTCTTACTTTTCTGCAGCATGTGCATTCATCAGAGCTCAGGATGGCCAAACTTTTGAGCTGTATATAAAGTAAGACATACCTTCTCATACACGTGATTTCCTTGCAGTTTGAAAAAGAAACAACTCATAGCTGTCCTGTTTTCATTACTGGAATATAAGAACTTGCTGTGCTACCAGTGTACAGGTAGTGATCTGGGGCTGGTGAGAGCTCAGGAGTCCCTGAACAGGCCCACACAGGGCTGGTCATCTACCAGGCATCATTGTTACCCTGTTTTGGAAGGTTTTCCAGTCCTTCTGGCTGAATTCTTTCTGCTCTTTATAAGATCCCAGAAATACTGATGAATCTCAGCCAGTCCTCACTAATCCTTTTTTTATACAAAATCAAAATACTGAAGCATCAACTGCACAGGCTGTAGGTGAGTGAGGGAGTAGTCATGTGGGTGAGTCATGCTTTCCCCATCCCTGCTGCTGCTATGAAGTGGGATTGCCACCAAAAGAGGTAGCTCGGTGCTTTATCTACCTGTCTTCTTTCTTCCAACCTCTTCACTGCCTTCTGCCACTGGAAACCGGTAGGAAGAAGGATGATGATCAAAGGAATTGGTTTGGGTTAAGACTAAAATACTGTTGGCAGCTTTCTGAGTTTGAGTCCAGCTCAATTCCTGGCTCCCCAGTCCTGTTCCCACACAGCCACATGAGCGCTTGGGCTGTTGTGTGGCAGAAGGTAAGAACAAATGGCAGTTTTTGGAGGTCCTGCAACTCCAAACAGCAATACCTGATTTATCTGACTGTACAATGACAGTCTGATTGCCAGCTGGTGAGACCTGTCCTGTGCCATCTCCATGGACAACTGTTCCTCCAGAGCAGTGCAGTTGGGCAGCATCAGGCACTACAGTGGCTCCCTCCCAGGAGCTGCAACCAGAACCCTGCAGTGACTTGGCTGTCCTGTGGCCCTTGGCGAGGGTTAGCTGTGGTATGTTTGAACTCAAACTTCAGAAAGGAGCTTTCATCCTAAGTACTAACCTTCACTGATTTATCATTTAAAAGCTGCTGGCCCAGAGTACATTCGGAAAAGTTTCCAGACAACAGCTGTGCTTACAACATTTTTTGCCAGAAGTTAGGCAAAAAACAACCATAGACTGTAGAAGCTCAGCTTCACTCACATACATCCTCTAGTGAACCACTGGGAAAAGAAGTCCTATCTGACCCTTTTATGAGTTGTAGATATAGCAGAGACCTGGGGAAACAGCAGCCCACTGTGCTTCTCATGCATTTCTCTCTAGCTGCCTCGCTGCTGATGACAAATTCTGGATGCTGTGCAGCACCAGAACTCTTCTTTGATTCCCTCTCTGAAAGTCAAGAAGCTGCAGTGCAGTATGTCCAGGGTTTTTCTTGTGCTCCCTTCCACTTGCAGCCTCATTCCAGCAGCGTTGTGTTAGCACATGATCCAACTTGGTGGTTTGACCAACTGGAGAAAGGGAAGACCTGTGCTGATATGGATGGCTCAGCCCTTCCTCCTGCCCATCCACAGCAGAGTAACATGTCTTTTAATATAAAAAAAATAAATTAAAAAGCTTAAACTGCAGGTAGTGAAAATCACTTCTCCGCATTCTTTCCACTCATTCCAAGAGATCCTACTATGACTTTTTTCAGGTGCTGAGAAAAACATTCATTGAGAAAATACACTTTGATAACTAATGAAGTGGAGATGCTTCATCTTGTTCTAAAATGAACTTCCATGGAATTTTACTAACTTGTGCCACATTGCAAGTGTCCAGCCTTGTCAGAGCCCCTGTGTTTGTTGAAAGGGTTAGGAGACAAGGCATGAGAGGTTCCAGCTAAACAAGGGAAACCTGCTTTGGCCTGCAGCTGAAGCTAAGATGAAGAAGAAGATAATTCTGACTGCTGGAGGGCTCAAGATCTTAATCAACCCTCACCCCTTTAATTAGCATGAAGCAGCTCATGAGTTGCAGCTTACAGCACTGGGCCACAGAAAGTCACAGAATAGACAACTTGCTCCCAGTCAGGAATTGCGTAAACATTACCCTGGGGCTTCGTGTGGTCACAGGTTTGGCATTGCCTGAACTGGCTCTGCAATGTAAACAGAGCATTGTAATTTATTTAGCAACATGCAGTGCAGTGCAGCGCAGACCAGATGAAATATGTTGCCCACATCTGAAGTTATTCGAGGGTTAAAGTACAAAAAAATGCAGTTTAAAATGAAGGCATTTACCAGCCTTCTCCTTCTGAGGGTGAACCTGGTCTCTGATATATGTCATTCATGTTTGCCTATGCTGGAACAAAGCACATTCCTCCTTTTTAGTGCCTGGGCTTCATTTCCACAGGAGCCAAGAATGCTCAACACCTCTGAAAACCTGCTCTCCTGTATCTGCAAAGAAGTTCATAAATATTTCTGTCTCTGCAGGCTGTGTTTTATATTGGCCTGAGGCTGTAGCATTTCTTAAAGAAAAAACATTCAGAATGAAATAATTTAGGAAATTGGCTTCAATAATGTCATGTTTCAATACATCCATATTCAATTCTGATACATATAAATTCTGAGCTTAATATACTGATGCAAATTTTAATAAAGTCTAAAATAAGACTTTAGAGTCTTATAAATAATAAACTCCAGTGAAATAATAGCTGCAATAAAGCACTGATATTGGAAAAATGAAACATTTCCTAACAGGAAACCCAAGTCAATTTGTTTCAGGACTTTTGCATAATTTTGGTAATGTTTGACAAAATCTAGTATTTGGATCTCTTTGAATTACAAATTTTCCCCAATTTGCCATGCTTCCATGAAATGTTTAAGTATCAGTGAAATATTCTGCAGCAGGGATCATGCTATCAAAACACATTTACTAATTCTAATCACATTAATGAACTGTGCCAAAATGTGTGAAGATCATTAAGATAAAAAGTGTTCTGTAAAATAAAGGTTAGCACATACCAGTGGCAAAGAAGATGAAGGTGGAAAATCAACATATATATTCCTCAAAGCCACCACAAAGGGAGAAAAAGTACATTGTCAGAAACCATTGGCATGAGCTCTTTGCAGGTGATTCCACTCCCTGTCTACTTTCAGTATACCTTTGGGTTAGGGTGACTTATCTATTCATGTAAATAATGACAGGAATGTAAAATGATTTCTACCATCTCCCTAGGTCAACGACCCCTTCCATATTTATTAAGGTTTTCGCCCTTCTTTCCTGTCCATGGATGCTTCTACCACTTTTCTGAGAGTTATTAATCTGCATTTATTGTGGCACTGTGAGTCAGCAGAACTCACTGAGCAGTTCCCACTGTGCAGGGTTCCAAGCCTTGTTCACAGAAAGCATCATCGTAGAAGCATCATCTGCATCTCAGTGCAGGATTGCCGGTACTGCCAAGCCCTGCGTGAGGGACGTTGTTACTGTGCTGTGCTTTCCATTCCCAAAGAGACAGAGAAACGTTCAGGCTGAAATGATGCTAATTTCAGATGAAGGGGGGAAACAAAGATGGGGAAATTATACTTGTGCTGTGAGATACCACAGTAATCCAGACTGAAAGGTTCTTCCTCTGAAATGAAGCACAGAACAGCTGCCTCGGTAGTTAGGAATGCACAACCCAGAAATCAGAACGCCAGCTCATTGCCTGCCTTCTGCCTCCTGCAAGGAAAGGGAAAAAAGAAATAGCTGTTACTGAAACTTCTGTTTAATCCCCACAGATACTTGCCATGTGCTGGAAGAGGGAAAATACTTGGGTTTGCAGTGAAAACTCATATTTACACAAACCTTATTAACTGTGAGACATGTACTGACTGAACAACTGGTTTTAGCGGCTCCAGCAGGGAATGTATGTAGCTGCATAAGCTGTTCTTCCTTAGGAAGCCAAAATTACATGGCAAATCGAGGGGGCTCATCCCCAGAGCCCCCCGGACACCTCCGGCCCCGACGACCGGCGGGATCAGCGCGGGATCACTCGGGTTGCTTGGGAGGGGTTTGCCTTGGGGCAGCACAGCCCCGTGGGCTTAAACATAGAAGGGTTTATACAGAAATGCTCCAGCATTTCCCTAAATGTTAACACTGGCAGCTGACACGGCGCTTTTCCCTTCTGCGGGCAGCGGCTCCCTGGGCACGGCAGTCCCTCCCGGGGCACGGCATGGCACGGCACGCTCCTGGAAACGCTGCAGCCCACGGCTTGGATAGGGACACTCTCTGCTGGGTGAAGAACTGGCTGGATGGCCCAGAGAGTGGTGGGAATCGGTGCTGCATCCACATTTGAAGACCAAAAAGTAACAAGTATCTGATGCTTATGTATGGCAATGCAATGCATATCATAATATTTAATTGTGAGAAACTTCCTAAGCAGTTGTGTGCTGCATCTCCAGAATGCTGGAGGAACGGATTACACATTGCAGTACTTTCAGGGGGGATGAGTACTTTTTTATTGGATGAGGTTTAACAAGGCCAAGTGCTGGTCTTGCACTTTGACCATACCAATCCCATGCAGCACTCCAGGCTGGGACAGAGTGGCTGGAGAGCACCAGGCAGAAAGGGACCTGGGAGTTTGGATAGGCAGAAAGCTGAACAGGAGCCAGCAGTGTGCTCAGGGGGCCAAGGAGGCCAGTGACATCCTGGGCTGGATCAGGAACAGTGTGGTCAGCAGGACCGGGGAGGTGATTCTGCCTCTGCACTTGGCACTGGTGAGGCCACACCTTGAATACTGTGTACAGTCAGGATTGCACTGGAGAAGTTGGTCTTCTCTGGCCTTTGTTACAACTTTAATTTACAGTAAGACACTAGATGCTGCAGCAACTTCCACCCTATTTCATAGAATCATAGAATTTAGGGGTTGGAATGGACCTGACAGATCACCC
>NW_008690087.1:0-294 GCF_000695815.1 Acanthisitta chloris | reverse complement strand
CACTTATGCATCTGGCAACAGAAATGTTCCCTACTTATTCATCCTTTTGCTTTTATGAGCAGGTCTTGCCTATATTTAAAACCTGGAGGTTTTCAAGATGACACTGGATGTGGCACTTAGTGCCATGGTCTAGTAACGGCGGTAGGGTTGGACTCGGTGATCTTTGAGGTCTCTTCCAACCAGGCTGATTCTATAATCTGTGTCTCGGCTGGGCTGGTCCCGGGGCGGTCCGGGCGATGCTGTCCCGCGCGTTCCCTTTAAGGGGCGCTGCCCGCGGGCTGTGCCGGGTTCGGT
>NW_008690086.1:0-1144 GCF_000695815.1 Acanthisitta chloris | reverse complement strand
CAGTGGCATCACCCCCATCGCCATGAGCATCCGCGCGGGCACCGCCGACGAGGACTCCTCCGGGTCCGAGTGAGTGCCCATGGGGTGCACGGGGGAGGATTGGGGGGCCAGGGCATGCTCTGGGTGTCTGTGGTGGGACAGGGTTGGCTTTGGGCACCTGTTGGGTGCAAGGGTGGCTGTTGCGTGCCCAATGGGTGGCCATTTGGTGCCTGATGGTCATTAATTGGGTTCAAGGATGGCTGTTGGGTGCTCAGTGGGTGCCAGGGTTGCCTTTGGGCACTGTTGGGTGTTAGGGTGCCCACTGGGTGCTCATTGGGTATCAGCAGACTCTTTGGACACTCACTGGGTTCAACATATGTACAAGGGTGGCTGTTGAGTGCCACTGGGTGCTAAGGTTCCTTTTGGGGACCCAGTGGGTGTGAGGATGCCTGTTGGGTGCCCACTGGGTGTTGGGGTGCCCATTGGGTGCCCATCAGGTCTGACAGCACTCATTGGGTGTTGGGGTGCCCCTTAGGTATTGGGATGTCCATTAGGTGCTAGTTGGGTCTAACAGTGCCCATTGGGTGTTGGGGTATCCATTGGGTGTTGGGATGTCCATTGAGTGCCCACTGGGTGTTGGGGTGCCTATTGGGTGCCCATTGGGTCTAAGAATGCCCATTGGGTGTCCACTGAGTCTAACAGTGCCCATTGAGTGTTGGGGTACCCATTGGGTGTTGGGATGTCCATTGAGTGCCCATTGGGTGCTGTGGTGCCTGTTGGGTCTAACAGTGTCCATTGGGTGTTGGGGTGCCCATTGAGTGCCCATTGGGTATTGGGCTGCTCTTCGGGTGCCTGTTGGGTCTAACAATGCCCATTGAGTGTTGGGGTGCCTGTTGGGTGCCAGTTGGGTCTAACAGTACCCACTAGGTGTTGAGGTGCCCATTGGATATTGGGGTGCCCATTGGGTGTCCATTGGGTCTAACACTGCCCATTGGGTCTTGGGGTGCCCATTGGGCCTAACAGTGCCCACTGGTTGTTGGGGTGCCCATTGGTCCTCCTGACCAACCCATGGGTGCCCCCAGGCAGGGCTGGCACGGCGGCACTAACCCTCCTCTTCTCTTCCCCCACCCCCCCAGATTCCTGTTTTTTAATTTCCTCCATTAAC
>NW_008690085.1:3084-4065 GCF_000695815.1 Acanthisitta chloris | reverse complement strand
TGCCTCCTTGAGAAGACCACCCCAAAATATGGTCCTCCCTGTTGTGGAAATATTGTTAGTTTGAGGATAATCATGGAAATATTAATTCATTCTATGTAAATATTGTTAATTTGCAGAGTGTTGAGAATTGTGAAAATATTGTTAGTTTCTTGAGATTGCAGAAATATTGTTGGTTTGAATTATAGAAATATTCCTAATGAGTTCTAGGTGAATGTGAGTACCTGTTAAGGATGTGCTGCCTTCTCAAGGGGACCACCCTAGGCTATTGAACATGATCAATGAGAAGTGTACTGTAACTGCCCCAAAGGGCAAAGATGTGTTTCTTGATTTCTTGCCAAAACATAAGACTCAACCAATATTGTTAGGTTTGATTGGGCCAAAGATAATTGGTACAACTTGCAGAGTGTTACAGATCAAATGGATGCCTTGCATCTAGAATTTTGAGTCCACCCAGGAAAGGGAAAAGCTGTCATATGTGCTATGCTGAGTGCTTATCTAGCAGCTGCTGTGAACTCACGGAAGCAGCATCACACTGCTGAGTCTCAACTCATTCAGTCTCTCCAAAGCCTTATTGAATCCCTACAGGAACAAGCCAGGACATCAAAAGAGCAACTGCAAAATGAACAGGACAACAATAAATGTTTACAGTTGTACCTTGAAGATTGCCTGGTGGGGCTGGACTATGTGGAACATGCCACCTTCCTCTCTCAAGACAGGTCTGGCTATGCCCATGATGATTTAAGAAAGCCAAGGAGAGACCAAGTTAGAGAATCTCCCCTACTCCCTGCAAACCCTGATGAAAATGGAGTATGCTTGTGAAAATGATATCCCCCAAATTGCAACCAAAAATACCCTGACTGTAAAACCAGACTCAGAGAGGTTGAGGCAGGCAGAAGTAAAAATGTTGCCACACCTAAATGAAAGAAAGCCATCTCTTGCAAATCCTCCCAGGGGAAGGAACATAACCCACAAGTGTAATAG
>NW_008690085.1:0-3052 GCF_000695815.1 Acanthisitta chloris | reverse complement strand
CCTTATGGATGGGTTAAACACTGAAAAATTAAAAAAACTGGTGTTAACATAGCCCAGAGGGCTGAGTTCTAAGAGAAGAGATATGGGGCTTGCCCTCCACCTCAGCCCCACCTTTGCAAGAACAAAAGGAGCAGGCAGTGGGAAACTCCCCACTTCTTCTCTAATAGGTAAACTGGGGGATGAAGGGTGCCTGTTTATCAGAAGGCTTAAAGAAAATTCAAAAGGAGTTACTTACACAGTTCCAGCAGCTTGTTTGTCTTGTGCACAAAAAGAAACCAAAAGCTTCCCAACACCCAGAAGGGTGACAGATGTAAAATATATGCCTCTGAAGGCAGAAAATGATGTTCATGAAACATCATTCTCTTTTGAGACAGAGACATGAGAGAAAAACTGCAGAAAAATTTAGGGAAAATTTTTGATAAAATTCTACACAAATCAACTTCTAATTTGGTCTAGCAAACCTGTAGTGTGGTACGTTGTGAGCATGATTTAGAAGGGAATGCTGAGTCTACTCTAGCACCAGTGGAAGTTCACCCTTTAATAAAAACTGAAACTGCTGATGAGGGGGATGAAGAAGCCTGTGCTGCCATCCCCACTGTTCCCTGGTCCCCTCCAACAGAGCTGGGTAAATTGCAGGAAGGGTGTTTTGGGAGACCAGGGGCATCAGAGACCGAGTACATGCAGAAAGATTTCCCTATGGGCAGGGAGAGATCTAATGCCCAAGGTTGCAAACAAATGAGTTGTACTACGAATACTGGTGCAGCAACAGTACTACCATCCAGAGAGCAAATTCACATACCTGCCTGTTTTGAATTTGCTCAGGGAATTGTGAGTTATGGGTTCTTTATGGAAGGGGTTGGAGCAGTCTCTGGGAAGCCATCTAAACCCCCCTGTAGAGGCCATCAAATTTATATTACCTCTATTTGATCAGACCAAATGCAATTTCCTACTGTCAGTTGTACATTCAGGTACTGATGGCATGGTTACAAATGAAAACTTCCTGTGTTAAAACTATAGCACTGCAGGCACTCCCCAGTCTTATCAGACTGGGACAGGTATTATATTGCAAACTAAGTACCCAGGTAGACACATGGGAGGAGTCTAGTACCAAAGAAAAGAAGTCCACAGACTTCAGCAAATCACAGGCTATTTTCAACACAGCAAAGCATTATAAGCTCCTTAGGTAGGATGTAAGCATTGCTTTTTTTAGAGGTGGTTGCATTTTAGCTGTGTTTTGCGTGTTGCTTTCTGTAATCTACTAGATGCTGCAATCCTCAGTAATCCTGTTGCTTAGGTGGCAATAGATTATGTCCCTCAGAAAAATCCAAGAGAAGTCATTAGTTCTTGTAGTTGGAGAGTCTTGCTGGGAATATAATCATGTGAATATGAGAAAGAACTGAGGAGAAGAGAGGCTTTTTTGTCATGTTGGAAATGTGAATTCCAGGGGTACTTGAGAGGCTTGCCAATTTAAGCTATGCTAAGAATTGTTTCTGAAACAATGACATGTGTGTTTAGCTCCATCTTTTAACTCTTTGGATATCATGAATTTGGAAGATCTCTTAGTGAGAAATACTGTGACTAGGCTCTTGCTTATTGGTATTTAACATGATTAAAGGCTAAAATACTGCCTAAGATATGCGTACATATGAAAAAAAACCCAAATAGAGAATCACTGTATATCTGTATTGCTTTATTCTATATGGGATGTGGAAATATGTCTAGAAGAAATAGATAATACTCCATGTATGGCATGGGTGGAACAAAAAGGCAGGGAGTAATCTTGCATAAAAATGTCATTCTTTAGAAGATTCAAATTCAACCTGTATCTCTGTAAAGACACCAATAGTTTACAAAAATATCGCTGAATATGCACCAAATTTTTTTATGGTTTTTTTTGTCATTGTTTTAGATTTTTTGGTGCCTTTGTTGTTGTTGGGTATTTTTGTTTGCAATATCGTCTTTTTTTTTCTTTAAATGGCTGTTCAACAGAAACTATAATAAAAGAATTTCCAGTTTTTAAATAATCCATGAAATTAAAAACAGAAGAGAGGTTGTTTTCAATTTACCATTTTAAAAATTTAGGGGAGGGGAATGGGACAATAAACTAGAAAAAGTAACATTATCTGTATTTTCTAACAGAATACAGATTAAAGATCAGAATATGGGTTGTTCACTATTCATCTTCCCTATTTCTATTCTTCTTTTCTAGTTATATTCACTGTAAGAATTTGAAATAAAACCTGAACACTCCAAATTTATCATATTTGCCATAAGGTGGCAGTATGCAGTAAGGCAGTGGCATGGCATGAAAAAAATCAATTTAATTGTTTTCTTCTAGTCTTTTGTTTTAGGTCATAAGGTTCCATGAAGGACAAGTCACAGATACACAAAATATATCATCTACATGGATTTAAAATGTGCAAAAATTTATATATTAAAATGAAGATTCAGAAAAGACAAGCTACAATTTATATTAACAGGTTAAGGCTGATCAGCATTTTCTTAATATTTCCGTCTATAAATCATAGAATTAGGTGGGTTGGAAAAGACCTCAAAGACCATCAAGTCCAACCCTACCGTGTTTACTAGACCATGGCAGTAAGTGCCACATCCAGTCTCATCTTGAAAACCTCCAGGGATGGTGTATCCACTATCTCTCCAGGAAGCCCATTCCAATGCCGGATTACTCTCTCCATAAAAAGTCTCTTCCTAGTATCTAATCTAAACCTCCCCTGGCAGAGCTTGCCCTCTTGTCCTCCTGCTGGTTGCCTGGGAGAAGAAACCAACCTCCACCTCACTACAACCTCCTTTCAGGTAGGTGTAGAGGATGATAAGGTCACCCCTGAGCCATCCAGGCTAAACAATTCCAGCTCCTTCAGCCTCACAGGACTTGTGCTTGAGTCCCTTCACCAGCCTCATTGCTCTTCTCTGGACCCACTCCAGCACTTCAATATCCCTCCTGAGCTGAGGGGTCCAGAACTCTACACAGTATTCAAGGTGTGGCCTCACCAGCACCAAGTATGGAGGAAGAATCACTTCCCTGGTCCTGTTG
>NW_008690084.1:22839-29353 GCF_000695815.1 Acanthisitta chloris | reverse complement strand
AGTCTCTCTCCTCACTACTGGTCTCAAGCTCAGTGGAAATTATAGATAGTGGCTTAGCAACTACACCTGCCAGTTCCCTCAGGACCCAAGGATGAATTTCATCGGGACACGTGGACTTATGCACGTTCAGATTCCTGTCAGTTCCTCAAACCTGATCCTCTTCTACAGTGGGTTTAGAGGTTTCATTCTCCCAGGTTCCACCTTTGCCCTTCTTAGTCTGGTCAGAATGGCTAGAGCACTTGGAGTTGAAGTGGCAATCAGGAGAGGGGCAGAGCCAAGCCAGGCTGTGAATTGAGTGAGAAACAAGCCAAAGTCCTGCCAAGGCTTGGGTCCAAGTAAATCCAACCCAATTCCAGCTCCATGCCTAACATCTGGGGCTTGCTCAGATAAATGCTTCCACACTTGGCTTGCAATAAATAAATAACTATGTTTTCAAGCTGATAAAGCCCTTTAAAAATTCATTGAAGAGTAAGAGCCTGGCAGAGATTGCAGCCTGAAAGCCTTTCCCATCATCAGCTCCTGCTCTGATTTCCGTGGAAGAGAAGGCTGAGCTTTCCTCCTCCCCAACCCCACGGGGCAGCACCGATCACTGCCACATGATTCCAAGACACTTCCAAGGGACATCATTAACAAGAATTAATTAACCTCATCAAATGGCCTCGTTGCTGGTGACCCAATGTGCTTATTGCCTGAGTTCTATATGAGGAACTTCACCTCCAAGTCCCTTTTCCTCACGCCTGACTGTGCCTCAGGGCATGGAGGAAGCAGCAGCAGCACTTTAAGGGGACACAGAGGGGATAAAGCAGACAAGGCACTTCACATGCTCCGCTACACCTTTAATGTAGAGAAAGTAATTAAAATGGGAGACAAATTCAGCAGCAGGCAGAGGAGTTGAGAGTGCAGCCAGGCTGGCTCTTCCTTCTGCATGGGCAGCGTGATGTGAGCAGAGCCCTCAGAAAGCTGCCGTCGGAATCACTCAGAGCTGTTAGGACATGGCAGCAGAGCAGATGGTTTCTGCTTTGAAGTGCTGCAGGAGGCTCAGTTGGTTCTACATGAATGGCTCGTGGCACAGCCCTGGCCTCAGAGCGTCAGTAAGCACACTGCAGCAAGCACTGCAGCTCAGCTGGTGGGGCACTCCACACTGCCTGGTGCTCAACATTTGGCCTCACTGCTCCCGGGGCACAGCATGGCATGGCATGGCTTGGCATGGCTTGTGGTGGGCATGGCATGGCATGGAACAGCATGATGTGGCTTGTGGTGGACACAGCATGGTACAGCTTGTGGTGGGCATGGAATGGTTTGTGGTGGGCACCATATGGCATGGCATGGCTTGGTATGGCTTATGGTGGGCATGGAATGGCTTGCAGTAGGTATGGCATGGTATAGCTTGCAGTGGGCATGGCATAATTTGTGGTGGGCACTATACAGCATGACATAGCATGGTGTGGCTTGTGGTGGGCACAGCATCACATGGAATGGCTTGGCATGGCTTGTGCTGGGCATAGCATGGATCGTGGTGGGCCTAGCATGGAATGGTCTCTGGTAGGCACAGCATATCATTGCTTACAGTGGGCACAACATGGCATGGCTTGTGGTGGGCATGGAATGGCTTGCTGTGGGCATAGCATGGAGTGGCTTATGGTGGACATGGAATGGCTTGCTGTGGGCACAGCACAGCATGGCTCATTGGTGGACATGGCATGGAATGGCTTGTGGTGGGCATGGATTGGCTTGTGGTGGGCATGGAATGGCTTGTGGTGAGTACCATATGGCATGGCATGGCATGGTATGGCTTGCGGTGGGCACAGCATGGCATGGCATGGCGTGCTATGGTTTGTGGTGGGCACAGTATGGCCCAGATGCTATGGAAAGAAAGAGAACATCCTCCAGCTACCTCCTGGGAGTCACCAAAGAGGTTTGCCAGAGCAGCTGTGGCTGCTCCATCCCTGAGAGTGTTCCAGGCCAAGCTGGATGAGGCTTGGAGAAACCTGGGCTGGTGGAATGTGTCCCTGCCCATGGAATGAGATAAGCTCTAAGGTCCTTCCCATCCAAACCAATGTGGGATTCTGGGATGCCATGCAAAGTGCTGAGAGCAAACCCTGATGGGAGTCACCTCCTCCTTATCAGATTTGATATGTAGATTAAAATGAGAGGGGGAAAATAGATGCACAGAAGGAATCCATGTCGGTATCACTCCCTGGATGAGATGACTCATGGCTGACCATGAGCCCTTGCACACAGAGACAAACCAGCTTTGTTTCCTACTTTTCCTACAGCTTCTACTGACCCTTAAAAGAAACCTGACACGAGTTCTGTGCCATTTCCCCTCTCCCTTTCATCCTCCTTCCACCTCCAGCTCAGCCTGTGGACAAAGCCAAGTCTCATTAGCCACCTCCACCATCATCGATCAGCAGCTAAAGTTATGTTGCACCAGAGGATAAATTTGATGTTGGTTTATTTCAAGGAGGATCTTCCCCTTCTGCCAATAGCATTAACAGGCTGGAAAGTAATGAGGTGCTGCTGATGGTCTTAGACAGGTCTAGACAAAGCCATAATTGCCTTCTGTGCTGTTAGAGTTCATTAATGCAGACATGGTGTAGCCCAGAGCTCCATCATAAAGCACAGCTCAGTCCAGGAATGAACAGGAATAGACCCCTGACCTCTCCTGATGTCCCACACATAGAGGCTTTAATGGGGCAGTTTCATGCCTCTCTCCAAACAAACCCTGCAGGACACAGAGCTGTTAGCCTACACTTTTGGTCCATGTTTTCTCCATGTTTCTGCAAGTCTTGGTGCTAGTAAAGCCCTTCCCGAGGCTTTGCTGGCTGGTTCTCAGCACCACACACACCCCAGGGCAAAGCAGCTGTCACCAGCACAGCTTCAGCCACCCCAAAGGTGGCTCTGGTGTCAGAGGGAGCTCTGGTGTCAGAGGGCATCATTAGTGCCAATTAACAGCAATTATTCCTCCTGGAGTCAGGCTTTTGGCATCCAGAGCAGAAGGATCTAGGTATGGTGTGGGTTTAGATCTCTGAGCTGCCCTCTCCAAGCAGAGAAGGGCTCAGCTGGGTTTCACCACTCCTAGCTCAGCATAGGGAATCAGGGAATCGTAGACTGGTTTGGGTTGGAAAGACCTTAAAGCTCATCTCCTTCCACCCCCTGCCATGGACAGAGACACCTTCCACTATCCCAGGGTGCTCCAAGTCCCATCCAACCTGGCCTGGAACACTCCCAGGGATGAAGCTCCTGAAGAGGATATAAACTGGCCACCTGCTCTTCTTGGGGAGTTCCACACTGTATCCCACACTCCATGTTCTTCCTTCTGATGGATCAGAGCCCACACATCAAGGGTGCACCCACCCAGCCACTGCTGGTAGTGCTCACTTGAGACCCTACGGAAACCTCCCAACCCAAAGCAGCAAGAGGCTAAGAAGCTTTAGGGACAGGGGAGAGGATTTGGGCTGTGATTCCACGCTGAGCTGTAGGTGCTGGGGTGGGAGCCCCAAGAGGCCTAGCCAGGCTGTGCCTGCAGGGCCAGATCTCCCCTCTAATTAGCATAATAAACGACTTTCAGCCCCATGCAAATTGAGCTGAGCTGTGCAGTTACCTGTTACCTCCACGCTCTAATGAGGCTTCCCAGCCCCGAGAGTGAGGAGGAGCCTGCACAGGACCATTCCTTACTCCTTAACGATGCTCTCCCTTTCCATAGCAGCTGGCAGGGATGCTGTGCACAGCCACATAGGGCATCTCAGCTGGGTAAATGCAGCCTTGGATCTCTTGAAGCCAAAATAAAGGGAAAGCCTGGGATGAGGGTAACATGAGGGAATTGCTGTCAGCACTCAGCGGCTTCTCCAGGAGTGGCTTCATCTCTCCTGAAGCTGGAATCCTCCCAGGATCCTGCAGCAAAGGAGCTTTTAAGCCAGCCAAGGGAAGCTCAGAGGGATGAAGCTCTCTGAGGTCAGTGTGGAGGAACAACAACCCATTTTTCAGGAGACCAGGCACAAACACTTCACTTCCCACTAGTTCTGCACACTCTAGGGCTGAAGGTTTCACCTCAGAGCTGAAAGGTTTTACCTCAGAACTGAAAATCTCCTAAGGTGACTTTTGGCTGCAATTAAACCCCACAATCATTCACATAATTGTTTCAATCCCTGTGTTTCTCCCTGGTTCCAGCATTCTGTTGGCATCACAGGTCCCAGGACATGCTGGGGGTTCTTCCCAGTGTCAGATCAGCCAGTTTGGGTGAATCATAGAATCATGGAATGGGTTGGAAGGACCTTAAAGGTCATCTCATTCCACCCCTGCTAGGGGCAGGGATACCTTCCACCAGCCCAGGTTGCTCCAAGCCCCATCCAACCTGGCCTGGAATACTCCCAGGGATGGAGCAGCCACAGCTGCTCTGGGAAATCCATTCCAGTGCCTCAGCACCTCACAGGGAACAATTCCTTCCCAATATCCTATCCATCCCTGTCCTGTGGCAGTGTGAAGTTCAAACCCCAGCAGGAGGTGATGCCTGTGATGATCATCCCCATGATTCTCCATAGAGATCATCTGTCCCTCCCCTGTGTCCATCCCAGTTCCCACCCCTCGGCTCCACATCCATCCCCACCTTCCTATGAATGCTCAGTGCCTGCGTGGGATTTATCAGGCTGTGCAGAGCCCTGGTGGTTTCTCCCTGCCAGCCCCACCACTCATTCCTCCCCACTCCTGTTTGCCTCCAGTGCTACCTTTAGTTTTGCAATGTGTCTATAATTGCCACATGGCACTATATTCCACCCAAAAAAATCCCTCTCCTTGGAATAGCAGGGATGTCTCCTCACTGCTGTCACTCCTGCTCTAAATGTTATGATTGAGCAGATGAAACTGTGAAGCAAGGCATGAAATCTGTCTCCCAGACATCATGTTTGGGGGCTTGGCAAGAGAAGCAAACAATCCTAGGCAGAGAGAAATCCACCAAATGAGAGTATAGAGAATGGGGGAAGAAACTTGTGGGGCTGGGTTTTTTTTGCTTGAGGAACTTAATAAGACATCCAGAACAACTCTGAGCTGGATTGTTATATTCAATTACTCCTGAGGCCCCAAGTTTCTCCCCTTTAATTGCTGGAAGCAGCGAAGCTTTAGTCACAGTGTAATGTACCCAGGCATGTACAGCCCTTAATGAATCATCCTAACTCTGCACTCCAAGCAATTAGGGAAATCTGCCTCTTAGTTAGTGAGGCAGAAAAGGAATTTAATCTCTCTTCTAAAAAATCAATTATAGTGCTGTAATGTATAATTCAATTTGGGTCATGCTACATAAACTCGCTGCTTTTGGGCTGTTTTTCAAGCTGTTGTTAGGAGGTGGTGCGGGAGGTGTTTGAGTATGAGTGTGAGTGTGTGTGTGGCAGGGAGGGAGGGACATGCTTTGGGAAACAGCCTGGAAGTTCCAGCAGCAACTGGAGTACTAAGACAATAGTTCAAAGCCAAAGTGGGGAAATTTAGGTTAGATGCAGGGAAGCAATTCTACCCTGGGAGGGTGTGAGGCACTGCCACAGGGTGGGTCGTCCTGCAGGACAGAAGGCTGAGGTGGCTCTGCCCATTTCAGGGGGTGGAAATGGGATGAGCTTCCAGGTCTCTTCCTGCCCAAATCATTCCATGTTTCTGGAGCACCACAGAGCCAGGCTGGGGGGGCTGGGGATGTTCAGCCTGGAGCAGAGAAGCTCCAGGGAGACCTCAGAGCCCCTTCCAGTGCCTAAAGGGGATCCAAGAGAGCTGGAGAGTGACTTAGAACAAAGGCCTGGAGAGACAGGACAAGGGGGAATGGCTTCCCACTGCCAGAGGGCAGGGATAGATGGGATATTGGGAAGAAACTGTCCCCTGTACGGAGGCACTGGAATGGATTTCCCGGAGCAGCTGTGGCTGCTCCATCCCTGGGAGTGTTCCAGACCAGGTTGGATGGGGCTTGGAGGTACCCAGGCTGGTGGGAGGTGTCCCTGCCCATGACAGGGAGTGGGACTGGATGACCTTCAAGATCCCCTCCACTAAAACCATTCCAGGATTCTGCGATTAAGACTGGGACTGTAGGATCCAGCTTGGAGGTGCTGAACCTCACTTGGATCACTGCTGGGGTGATTGGACACAGCTTTAAGGTGCTGAACCTCACCTGGATCACTGCTGGGAGTGTTGGGTCCAGCTTGGAGGTGCTGAACCTCACTTGGATCACTGCTGGGGTGATTGGACACAGCTTTAAGGTGCTGAACCTCACCTGGATCACTGCTGGGAGTGTTGGGTCCAGCTTGGAGGTGCTGAACCTCACTTGGATCACTGCTGGGGTGATTGGACACAGCTTTAAGGTGCTGAACCTCACCTGGATCACTGCTGGGAGTGTTGGGTCCAGCTTGGAGGTGCTGAACCTCCAAGTGCTGGGGATCAGTGCTGGGGTGGTTGGACACAGCTTGGAGGTGCTGATCACTGCTTGGAGCAACCTGGGCTGGTGGAAGGTGTCCCTGCTCATGGCAGGGGGTGGGATGAGATGGGC
>NW_008690084.1:3349-22460 GCF_000695815.1 Acanthisitta chloris | reverse complement strand
TCCAGAAACAACACAGCTTGACAAAACGTGGTCAGTGCTAAGCAAACAAAATGTTCTTAACAAACAAACTATATCACAAGTATCTTTGCCCAGGCTGAGCACACCCTGCCCCGGTGCCGCCCGCGGGTGGTGAGACCGGCAGCGGTGCCCACGGCTCTGCCCTCCTGGATCTCTAGGTCCTCTTGGCTTTTAATGCTTAGCTATGTGTCATAGCAGCTTCCAACTCCAAACAAACAGCATCACAAACAATATAAGGCTTATATTAACAAAACAATATTAAGGTACATATTCATACAGATTCCAACACTGCTCCATATTGACACGAATCAGGGGATCATATATCACAGTCTTCAAGATCCCTTCCAACCCAACCATTCCATGATTCTCTGACCTTAGAGTCCTTTCCCAGCCCAAGTGTTCTATGCTATCACCCCACACTCCCTCTGGAAAAACATGGTTTACAACACTGTTCCAGGAGATACTGTCCTGTCCCAGAGCCAATAACCCCTTTCCTTTTGGCTTTTATGTGACAATCAAGCACATTTGCATCCACTGGGGAGATCCATGGGCAGGAGGAGCAGCCACTGAGCTTGGAATGCCCCAGCAGTGCCAACCCAAGCTGCTGGCAGGGAAGAGCCCAACAATGTGCCACTTTGTTTGGGACATCCATGTGGTGCCAATGCTTGGGAGGTGCCTGAGGGCACTCACAGCCTTTTGCTGTTGCTGCTGTGTGTTTCCCTTGAAGTCCAACTGCTCCCACGCCATTCCAAGTGTGGGTGATTCCTGTACCCAACCTTTCCCAGCCTGTGACTCACTTGGTCCTGGTGTGCCAAGCCTGTGGTGCTGCTCTAACCTCAAGTTCCCTCTTTCAACATATCCCCATTGCTCCTTGTCCTGTCACTGCAGTTCCTCACCAAGTCTCTCTGCTGCTTCCCTGGAGCCCCTTCAGCTCCTGGCAGGTTGCTCTGAGCTCTCCACACAACTTTCTCTTCTCCAGGCTGAACAGTCCCAGCTCTCTCCTAGGGAAGATGCTCCAGTCCTCTGATCAGCTTAGTGGCCTTCTCTGGACTTGCTCCAACACTTCTGTGCCTTTCTGATTTTGGGGACACCAGAGCTGTGGGCAGCACTCCAGGTGGGATCAGAGTAGAGGTGGAGAATCACCTCCTTGGTGCTGCTGCCACACTCCTTGGGACAGCTCAGGATTTGGTTGGTTCTGGGCTGCGAGTGCACACTCAGCTCATCCTTCCTGCATAGCTCTGGCTCCAGGAGCACAAAGCCAGGCCAAGGGTGACACCCCAGGAATGGTCCTGTGGGCACTGCTAGGAATACATTGGCTCCTCATCCTCCTCCAGAGAGTGCTCCTCCTTTCTTTTCTTTGGCACATGGAATTTGAGGTTTGCTTCCCTGGAGCCCCTTCAGCTCCTGGCAGGTTGCTCTGAGCTCTCCACACAACTTTCTCTTCTCCAGGCTGAACAGTCCCAGCTCTCTCCTAGGGAAGATGCTCCAGTCCTCTGATCAGCTTAGTGGCCTTCTCTGGACTTGCTCCAACACTTCTGTGCCTTTCTGATTTTGGGGACACCAGAGCTGTGTGCAGGACTCCAGGTGGGATCAGAGCAGAAGGGGAGAATCCCCTCCTTGGTCCTGAAGCGTGGAAACCCAGCAGGGAGCCAAGGCACAGGCTCTGCCTCCAGAGGCTTTCCCCGTTCCCAGCGCAATCCCTGCCCCCCTAGACACGTGGCAGTGCCAGCACTGCCCTCCGGTGGGACACGGGGTAGGTGGAGGAGCTGAGGCAACATCTGGGTGGGCGCAGCCACGTTCTGCATCCCAAGGAAGCCAAAGTGGGAGCTGAGCATCTCTCCCGGCACCCGGAGCCTTCTCACCCCACTCAGAGCTGTTCATCTCCTCATTAAGCTTCGCAGCTCAGTGAGTGCTCAAAGCTTTGCATTCCATTAAGCCTTTCCTCTCCTGATAAGCTTTTTCTCTGTTCCTATGTCTTTGGGAGGAGGATTCCATCCCAAACTCCCTCCAGCTGCCTGAGGCTCTGGCAAAACACATTCCCCAATCCAGTTTGGGACTGGTTGGGATTTTTTTCCCCACCTCCTTTAGGAATCAAGAAAACAATCAGAGATATTGATATTTCAATCAGAGATACCAGTATTTATTCCCATCCAGTGTATTTATTTCTGAACCCTAATGACTTTTCCTGCACCTTCCAAACCTCTTCCCTTACTTACTTAATGATTTCATTGACTGGGAAGGTTCTAAACACATTTATTTGCAGTTTGTATCTGCTCTGGAGCTTCAGGACTTGCTAACAACCCCCAGGAATAGGAGCTGGGAATGCTGACAGGGAAGGCACAAGGCACATGGGCTTACATAGTGTCTGGCTCCTGCCATGAGATAAGTGTTAGCTCAAATCCCCCAGCCAAGTGCAGATTTTATTAGCAGCACAACCTCCCAACTGCAAAAAAAAACCCCACCCTCAGAATAAGCTCTCACTATTGTTAGGCCACAGCAAAGTGTTGCCTAATATTCTGCCCTCCTCACCACTTTCAGGGAGTTGGTTCCATGGATTCTGAGCTCATGGCATGCCAAGGGGGAGATCTCCCCAAGGTTGACTTGTAAGGAAAGAATTCAGAGAACCATAGATGGTTAAAGGCTTGGGATGGAGCTCAGAGTTCATCCAGTGCCAGCCCCTTCCCTGGGCAGGGACACCTCCCACCAGAGCAGGTTGCTCAAGGCTTTAGCCAACCTGGCTGTGAACACTGCCAGGGCTGGGGCAGCCACAGCCTCCCTGAGGCAACCACAACATCCTTGCAGCATCCACAACCTCCTTGGGGAACCACAGCATCTTTGGGGCAACCACAGCATCTTTGGGGCAACCACAGCATCTTTGGGGCAACCACAACCTCCTTGAGGCATCCACAGCCTCCTTGGGGAAAGTGCAACAGTTGCAGTTGATTCTCTGATCAATCCAGGATGTGCCCATAGTCTGACAACACCATCCATGTGTGTGTCCATGTGTCCATGTGTGTGTCCATGTGTCTGTTCCTGAGGGCACTAGGACTCATGGGGATTATATACTTATATATCCAATTTCTCAGGCATCTCCTGTGGTCCTGGAACTTCTCCAGGGTTTAGTAAAGCTCAGGCACATCAAAGGAGGGGAAAGGTCTGCTGGAGCTGAGGAACTTGGAGAGCTTAATGGTTATTTTGTGCTAATTCACTCCTAACTTAAGCGTTGGTTATTGGCCTAATTAATCCCCCCAACCCTTTCCTGCTTGAGAGCAGCAGTGAAGGAACATGTTCCTTCCAAACCTGGTCTGGGGGAATTCCAGCATGGCAGGAGCACAGGGCTGGGACCACTTCTGAGAGCTCACTGAATGTATTCCATAGGGAATTACGGGTTAGATACTGGGAAGGAATTCTGCCCTGGGAGAGTACTGAGGCACTGTCATTAATCCCCCCAACCCTTTCCTGCTTGAGAGCAGCAGTGAAGGAACATGTTCCTTCCAAACCTGGTCTGGGGGAATTCCAGCATGGCAGGAGCACAGGGCTGGGACCACTTCTGAGAGCTCACTGAATGTATTCCATAGGGAATTACGGGTTAGATACTGGGAAGGAATTCTGCCCTGGGAGAGTACTGAGGCACTGTCATGAGGTGGTTCAGCCTGGAGAAGAGACAGGGCAGGGACACCTCAGAGCCCCTTCCAGTGCCTAAAGGGGCTCCAAGAGCTGCAGAGGGACTTGGGACAAGGCCTGGAGGGACAGAACACAGGGAATGACTTTCCACTGCCAGAGGGCAGGGACAGATGGGATATTGGGAAGGAATTGCTCCCTGTGAGGTGCTGAGGCACTGGCACAGGTTGCCCAGAGCAGCTGTGGCTGCTCCATCCCTGGAAGTGTTCCAGGCCAGGTTGGATGGGGCTTGGAGCCACCTGGGCTGGTGTCCCTGCCCATGGCATAGAGTGGAATGGGATGTTCTACAAGGTCCTTTCCAACTCGACCCATATGATCTGTGCACCTGAGCTAATTTGTGTACTGGCTAGGACGGATGGTGGATTCAGAGTGTCTGGATTGAGTTGTCTCTCAGGAGCTGTTGGGCAGCTCCCAGTAGCACCCAGTAGCAGGATCCAGCAGCACCCAGCAGGGCCCAGCAAAATCCAACAGCACCCAGCAGAAGCCAGCAGCACCCAGTAGCACCCAATCCTGCTGCACCAACCCACCCTGTGTGTGCCATGTGAACCCTAAGCAAAAATAAAGCTGCCTAATCCCAAGGAATTCCCAGGCACAGCAGCGGGTTTCAGGGTGCTTAAAGTCTTGCATTGCACCCCTTGGAAGGGCTGTGAGTTCCTTGGAAACCGAATGCCATTAATTAGCATTCTGCTAATGACTGCTCTGTGTAAATATAGTGTGTCTTAATCCCAACACCAGGCGCAGGTTGACAGATTTAGCTCGTTGATATCAAAGCCATTAACACCTCTCCGTGGCAAAGCTATTCCCAGTCCGGGCTGGAAATGGGATTCTCCTGAGCCAATCAATCTTCCTAAGACCTCAGCACAGTCTGGACATCTTCTGCCACGAAATAGAGATGTCTCCCCAGGAATCTGCTTGCATCTGGCACAGTCAGGAGCAGCTGGAGCAACCAGGCAAAGGTCAGAGGGACTGGGAGTGGGAAAACAGGAGACTGGGGCAAGGATAGCTGGGGAGAGAGGGATCTGAGGAGGTTTGAGGGAATGGCCTTGAGCTGAGACAGGAGGGAGTCACATTGGATGGTAGAAATAATTTCTTCACTGTTAGGATGTTCAGGCACTGGAGTAATGGAGTCACCACCCTGGAGGTGTTGAAGAGGTGTTTGGGTCTGGTGCTGGAGGATATTGTTTAGGGATTCCAGCAGTGATAGGTTAATGGTTGGACTTGATGATCTTAGAGGTCTCCTCAACCTTGAGATTCCAGGAGTTTATTACATGACCCAGATGGACCTGCTCTGGGCTGTGGTCACCTCCACCAGGGCCAATAGGTCAGGCAGTGGAATATTGCCCAGGGAGGTGGTGGAGTCACCAGCCCTGGAGGTGTTTAAGAGGTGTCTGGATGTGGCACTGGAGGATATGATGTTACAGCAGTGATAGGTGAATAGTTGGACTTGATCTTCAAGATCTCCTCCAACCTTGATGATTCTCTGAGGCTCCTGTGTCATTAATTACCCCTCAGGGCATTTTCCTCTTCCTCCAGTGGATTTCCCACTTCCCCAAGTGCCTGTCCTGGAGACTTGTGCTCTGGTTCCTGCCTGAGCAGAGGCAGGAGGGGCTAATTGTGCTCTTCCCAGCTGGAACCTTCCCTGGCATCATCCCCCATGCAGTGACAGTGCTGACAAATGTCACTGACCCCAGCTGGTGTCACCCTGGCCCCACTGCCCTCCTGAGTCCTCCTAGCTCCCAAATTCCCCTCTCAGAGGTGTCACTTGGCACTGCCTTGGGTGAAAATGCAGTGTAATGAGCCAAAATGTGCCTTTATTGGCAGTGGCTGGAGGGACTTGGGTGTCAGCCAAGGCTTTGGCCTCGGCTCCAGCAGCAGCACAGATCTTCCTTCAACATGTCAGCAGAGGAGAAACCTTCCCAGACTTCCCACCAGGAGCTTCCAGACCTTGCTCAACCCCCACAGCCACAGCCACTGCCTCTAACCCCTGTCCTGCTGCACCCCTGGGATGGCCCAAGTGTCCTGGAGCAGCAGGATGCAGGGAGCAGTGGGATATGCCTCTCTGCCTCTTGCTGTGGCCTTGGACACACATCCTGCCTTTTTTTTGCCTTGGAAAAAAAGAGGTTTTGGCTAGGAGAAGTGTTGGAGCTGCCCCAATACTTCTTGTTGTTCAAGTGTCTCAGCACTTTCAAGGCTTTGCTGGCTCAGGAGGAAAAAACAGGTTTGTGTTTTGCTGAGCATTTCCAGGAGGAATTTCTTTGCAGAGGGACAAAGGATGGAGGGACAGGACACAGGGAATGGCTTCCCAGGGGTAGATGGGATATTGGGAAGGAATTGTTCCCTGTGAGGTGCTGAGGCTCTGGCACAGGTTGCCCAGAGCAGCCGTGGCTGCTCCATCCCTGGGAGTGTTCCAGGCCAGACTGGATGGGGTTTGGAGCAGCCTGGGCTGGTGGGAGGTGTCCCTGCCCATGGCAGGGGTGGGATGGGATGATCTTTAGAGTCCATTCCAAACTGCTAACCTACCATGAAACATACTATGTTTCCTTCTTTAGGGCTCTGTGTGCTGCAGGTTTGGAGCCCTGACAGGGATAGAGCTAGTTGTGGGGTTTAAAGCCTTCAGGGGACAAGAGTCTTCCTTGGCCTGTCCTGCTGTCCATGCCTGCTGCATTCCCTGTGGCCCTGCTGCCATCCCTGGAAGGTCACCTTGGGAATTGCCACCACAGAATAGAGAGTTGGAAGAGATCCTTGAGGATCATCTAGTCAATCTGGGCTCTATTTTCCATGCAGAAGTCCCTGGGGTCAGGCTCAGGGGACACTTTGCCCTCCCTTTATTCATCCCTGGTGGCTGTTACCTTCCTGTGGCTGAACATAACTCTTCCCTGCAGCATCCCATGGCTTTGTGCTCTCTTGGACTTGAAATAGCTCAGCAGAGTGGGGAAATGATTCTACTTTGTGGTTGGCTTGGGCTGTGGCTAAATCTGCCCAAGCAGAGGCTGCTCAGGGACTTGCAGTGCTTGAGTCAGCGATGTCCTGACTTTGGCACCTCAGAGGGGACACAAAGCTTTGCCTTTCTCTCTTTTTCCCCCCTTTTAAACAATCTCTCACTGTGTAGCAGCCCTGGAGCAGAACTAGCAGAGCTGTGGCTCTCACTCCACCATCCCTGACCCATGAGAGGTCTTCACAGTGTTCTCTTCAGCTGGAGAATTGCTTCTGTCAGCTGAGAGCAGCTTGGGCAAAGAGCTGAACCAGCTCAGCAGCATCTCCTTGGCCCTGGGGAGGCACCTGGACCATGCAGGATCAGAGCAAGGTGAACTGCAACAAATTCAGAGCTCAGTTTCTTCAGGCTGGGAGAGTGAGAGATGTGTCCTGCTCAGGGTGATGATGCTGATGATGTAGAGGAGGATTAATGGGAGTTAATTTAGGAGCCCAGGGAGGCTGTGCAGGCTCTGCACACCACAAATAAGAGCTCTGAAAACATCAACAGGGTGTTTAACTTGAATTCTTTCTCATTTATTTGGGATGCTGAAATGATGAGCCAGACTTAGAGGCAGGAAGGGCCTGCAGAGGAGTACATCAATCACTTCTAGAAGCTTTGGAGAACTTTGCAAATCATTTTAGTGCTTAGGTAGCAGGTTGTCTGCAGAGGCAACAGCACTGGTGCTATGTCAGGCAAGGGCATGAGGAGGAGCTCTGCATGACGGGCACCTTCTCCTTCCAGGGGGAAAAGCAAAGCTCCACTCCCTGCACACATTTTCCTCCTTAAATCCTGCATGTTTGGGTTTTCTGGATGGATGAAAGGTCTGGATAAGACTCAGTAGATATTCATCCCCCAGCAGACACTGGTGAAGAGAGAAGAAATAGATGAGGGGATGGGGATAGGTGAGGGGCTTAATTTGGAGGTGACAAACAGGTTAAGAGACATATAAAGCTTGGGAATTATTTAGACAAAACCAGGTTTGGTTGGAAAAGAGACCCAAGACCATCAAGTCCAACCTGTGACACATCACCACCTTAGCAACTAGAGCAGAGCACTGAGTGCCATGTCCAGTTGCTCCCTGAACACCTCCAGGGATGGCAATTCCACCACCTCCGTGGGCAGCACATTCTAGTATCTGACAGCCCTTTCAGTGAAGAAATTCCTCTTGATATCCAACCTGAACCTCCCCTGGTACACCCTGAGTCTATATCCTCTTATCCTGTCACTTCTTATCTGTGAGAAGGGACCAAATGTATTTGGGAATGGCTCTTAGTGGCTTGATCATAGATAGAATCATAGAGTCATCAAGGTTGGAAGAGACCTCTAAGATCATCAAGTCCAACCATTAACCTGTCACTGCTGTAACCCCTAAACCATATCCTCCAGCACTAGATCCAGATGCCTCTTAAACACCTCCAGGGATGGTGACTCCACCACCTCCCTGGGCAGATCCTGACCACCCTAACAGTGAAGAAATTGTTCCTAACACCTAATCTGACTCTCAATCTGCTCCTTGCTGTTTGCAGGCTCCAAAACCTCTCTCTCCCTCTCCATTCCTGAGGCAATTACCACCTCCCTCTACCTTCCTGGGGCAATTACCACCTCGTGCCCTGCAAGTCACAGCACTGAGCAAGCCCAATTGAATTTGCTGTGCAGCCTGCAAGAGGAGCTGCAGCTGGGGAGCTGTTTGCTGCCTGCAGGTCCTCCCCAGGCTGACAAGCAGCTTTACCTCCCAGCAGGGCCCAGCCTGATGGCTCATTTCCAGCTGCAATCATCTCCCTGTTACAGCATTAGGAAGGAATGAGCACCAAAAGCCATTCTAATGAAGATCTCTCCGGAGCTGCCAGTGGAAATGGATGGCATGTGGAGCTGCAGCTCTGTGCCTCAGCTGGTTCTCTTAGAGCTGGCACTGGAAAATTACAGAGGCTGAAATCAGGTTGTTAACACAGCAGCAGGAGTGATATATATCCACCTTGTGCTGGAGGAGGAGAGACAGTCAGAGTGTCAGAGAATCATAGGTTACAGGAGACCTCTAAGATCATCAAGTCCAACCATTAACCTCTCACTGCTGTAACCCCTAAACCCTAACTTCTAGCACCAGCTCCAGATGCCTATTAAACACCTCCAGGGATGGTGACTCCACCACCTCCCTGGGCAATATTCCAGCGCCTGACTTATTGGCCCAGGTGGAGGTGAACACAACCTAGAGCAGGTCAATCTGGATCATAGAATGGAATCAGCAAGGTTGGAGGAGACCTCTAAGATCATCAAGTCCAACCATTAACCTGTCACTGCTGTAAGCCCTAAACCATATCCTCCAGTGCCACATCCAGACACCTCTTAGACACCTCCAGGGATGGTGACTGCACCACCTCCCTGGGCAATATCCCAGTGCCTGAACACCCTCACAGCGAAAACTTTTCTCCTAACATCTCCTCTGACTTTGCCCTGGCTCAGCTCAAGGCCATTCCCTCTAGTCCTCTCCCTGCAGCCCTGGCAGGAGAGACATCCCCCACCTCTCTCCAGCCCTGGCAGGAGTTGCAGAGAACCATGAGGTCACCCCTGAGCCTCTTCTCCAGGCTAACCAAGCCCAACTCCCTCAGCCCTTGCCCATGTGCTCTGCCCTTTGCTGCCCTCGTTGCCCTTGGCTGGACTCGCTCCAGAGCCTCAATGGCCTTTGGGCAGTGAGTGCCCAAAGCTGAGCACAGCACTGAGCTGGGACCTCCCCAGTGCCCAGTCCAGGGGGATGAGCACTGCCCTAGTCCTGCTGCCACACTGGGCTTGAGCCAGGACAAGATCTCCTTGGCCTCCTTGGCCACCTGTGCACACTGTTGGCTCCCACTGAGCTGTGCCACCAGCACTGCCAAGTCCTTTGTGACCAACAACACTTGAGGTTATGGTTGCCCCAAGGAGGCTGTGGGTGCACCAGGGAGGTTGTGAATAACACAACCCTGGCAGTGTTCACAGCCAGGTTGGATGAGCCTTGAGCAACCTGCTCTGGTGGGAGGTGTCCCTGCCCAGGGCAGGGGTTGGGGCTGGATGAACTCTAACCTCCATTCCAACCCCTTAACATACTATGAAACTATGTAACTGTGAAACTATGACACTCTGAGTGATGCACTTGGGGCACCACCAACTCTCCATTGCACAGTGGACCCACATCCTGCCCTGAAACTCCCCCCCTGAGCTGGCACTGAACCCAAGAGCCAAAGGAAACCACCCAGGGACATTTATCCCATCCACCTGCAGCTATTCCAAGGCTCAGTGATCCCTTCTCTCCTGCCATCAGGGCTGTGGCAGTGGGATCCCCTTCCCACACCCCAACCAGACACTGCAGGATGATCAGGAGGAGTTCCAACCCTCTTAATTGTCTCCCTGCTCTGTTTTCTAATCAGAGATGTCTTAACACAACTAATTATAGGCAAGGAACTGATTAATCATTCAAATGAAATGAACATGGAGTAAGTGATTTAATATATTTAGCTAACACACATGTGCCAGTGGAGGAAAAAAAGCAACACTTAGCTCCAATTGTCACTCCAAAGGGATGAGCTTCAATTAGGGATGTGGGGAGAAAACAGAGGGGGAAGGTTCACCTTCCAAATTATTGGGTAAACTGTTGATCCATTGTGCACACTGTTACTGAGATGCCATTACAGGGCTATTTAAATGAGAATGAGGAATTGCATCAATAATTCATTTGCAGCTGAAAGAGAAACTTCCCCACGATGTTAACTGCTGTGACAGGACAGTTTGGTTTGATGCTTTGAATGATTGGGAGGGAGGAAGAGGCTCTAAAAGGCATTTGTAAAGTAGCTCCAAGGCTGATGGGGAAGCCCAGAGCAGCCAGGAGGGAGAAGAAGATTGCCAGGGGGTAAAGAAAAGATTCCAGGAGGTAAAGAAAAGTTTCCAGGCTGAACACCCCCAGCTCTCCTAGCCTGGCTCCATGGCAGGGGCTCTAGCATCATGGAATGGGTAGGGTGGGAAGGGACCTGAGAGATGATCCAGTTCCAACCAGGTCCAGGGACCCAGAAAACAATAATCACATCCCAAATATCATGACACCCCCAAAATCATTATTTCACCCCAAATATCATCATCATTATGCCCCAAAGATCACCATTACACACCAAATATCACTGTTACCCCCCAAACCCTGAGCTCTGGGCTTCTAAATAGACCACAAGTCATTCCCCCCTGTCCTGTGCCCCACTGACAGGGTTTTCACCCCAAATCCCTCAGCTCCTTTGGGACAACCCCAGGGTGGGGACATGGGCAGGAGCTTGGGGGTCAGGGCACCCAATCTAAGGTGCTGGACATGGTTTTGTGGGGTAAAATCCAAGGCCAAAGGCACTTTGAGGAGCAGGTTTGAGGAGCAGGTTGGTGCCTCGTTAGGCTGGTTCCAGGCTCACATTTCTCTGCTGAGCACAGGGCCCACGAAGGCATATTCTCCCCAATGCTAAGTAAGCAAACTCTTGCAAACTGCCTTTGATTGATTCCATCCAACCATCTGGCTGGAAGGAAAAGCTTCCCCTCCCCTTTTTCCTCCTTCCCTGGGAATGTCTCCCAAGGTTAAGGCCTGGCAGAGGTTCAGGGTGGCTACAAACCACCTCTTTTCCTCTACACTTCCACACACAGGGGAAGGAGTGAGTTGTCGGAGGCTTCTCTGGTTACCCCATCTGGTATCCAGGCTGTGCTGTGAAAATCCAAGATCTACATATGCAAATCTGCCCAGTCTGCTTCCAACAGCAAAGGAATTTTGATGGAACCACAAGAAGAGGTGATTTCATGGTGCCAACATGGAGCAAGGCCCTGGGATGCTGCAGATGGGGATGGGAGTGAGGCAAATGAAGCTGTGCTGCCCTGACAGGGGAAGAAGCAGATTTCACCTTGAGGGATGTTGGAGCTGTTTAGCTTCTAATGAGTTGGGAAAAAAACCCAGCACTTTCTGGCCCTGAAAAACAGTGGTGGGAGAGTGCAACTTGCCACACAGGCACAGGATGCTTGAGTTGAACGTGGCAGCAGGGCTGGAAAGCCAGCATTGCACTCAGAAAGCATCATTTGAACCCCCAAAAAACATCATTATGCCCCCAAAAGTCATCACTGCACCCTGAAAATCATCATTGCAATCAAAAAATCATCATTAGACCCCCTCTAAATTCATCATTACACCCCAAAAAACCATAATTACACTCCAAAAAGCATAATTAGACCTCCTGAAAATTATCAATACACCCTAAAAACCATCATAGCACTCAGAAAGCATCATTAGACCCCAAAAAATCATCATTACACCCTACAAACCATCATTAGACTCAAAAAACATCATTAGACTGCCAATAGTCATCATTGCACCCTAAAACCCATCATAGCACTCAAACATCATTAGACCTCAAAAGAGTCATCATTGCAGCTGAGAAAACATCATTGCAATCAAAAAACCATTATTAGACCCCTCCAAACATCATTAGATCCCCCAAGAAGTCATCATAACACCCTGAAAAACATAATTACATTCAAGAACATCATTAGCCCTCCCAAAAACTATCAATACATCCGAAAAACCATCATTGCACTCAAAAAAAACCCCATCCACGACCTCTTTGGGGCAACCACAACCTCCTTGGGGCATCTACAGCCTCCTTGGGGCAACAACATCTTCCTGGGCAGCCTGTGCCAGTGTCTCACCACCCTGACAGTAAAGAACTTCTTCCTGAGGTCTAACCTAAACTTCCCCTCCTTCAGTCCATTCTCAAACGTGGGGCAACCTCCAGCCACCCCAACATCATGATCCATCTGCATCACATGCACAAACCCCATCAACCCAAGCCAGGAGAAGACTCTAGGCCAACCAGGTGGCTCCAAAGCCACTTTGAATATAGCAATGACTTGCTGTTGCTCCCATGAATGATGTCCCTGCTGGAAGCAGCACCTTTGGAGATGCTGTGAGTGCTTTGTCTGTCAGCAGCAGCTTCAGAGACAGAGAAGATGTTTGAGTGAACAAAATATCACTGTGATCTTCGCCCTGCCAGTGTGGAAGGAATAATCTTTAGTGAGGAACTGAGTCGTCTTGAATAATTCAGGAGGCTGCAAAGCCCTTGATCATCCACTGCCTCCCAGAACAAACTAGGCAAGCTTTGTGCATCCTAAGCTGAGATGAAAACAGCAGCAGAAGAAAGAGATTGCAAATGAGATTGGAAACAGCTAATTAAAAGCACAACCCACGTGCAAGGGAAGAGGCCAGGGAACTGCTCCTCAAAACAAGAGAAGCCACAGGTTTCCCAAGCTCCATGTTCCATCTGTGGGGGCAGAGATAAGGGATATTGGTGAGATGCTCCCCCACCAGCTCTGTGTGGGGCAACAGAAGGCAATGCTGTAGGCACCTTGTTGGAAGGAACCTTTGGATGGAAGGTGGGAAGCTGGGAGGAATGGAGGATTGGAGGGATGGATGATTGGAAGGATGGAGGATTGGAGGGATGGAGGATTGGAGGAATGAAGCGTTGAAAGATTGGAGAGATGGAGGATTGGAGGGATGAAGGATTGGAGGGATGGAGGACTGGTGGGATGGGGGGTTGGAGGGATGGGAGGTTGGAAGGATGGAGGGTTGAAAGATTGGAGGGATGAAGGCTTGGAGGGTTGGAGGACTGGAGGGATGGGGGGTTGGAAGGATAGAGGATTGGAAGGATTGGGGGTTGGAGGGATGGAGGGTTGGAAGGATGGGGAGTTGGAGGATTGGAAGGATGGAGGGTTGGAGGGATGGAGGGTTGGAGCTTTGGAGTGATGGAAGGATGGGGAATGGAGGGTTGAAGCTGCTGAGACAGCTCTACAGGTCATTTAGTGACATCTGAGGGGACAACAAGGTCTTGGTCCCACCGCTGTGTTCCTGGAGGCTACAGGAGCCTGAGGGGCCTCCACAAGCACAGACTTCAAAGCATCTCCTGGGCTCATCCCGAAGTGTGAGCAGCAGGGCAGGGGGCATTGTCCTCCTCTGCTCTGCTCAGGTGAGACCCACTTGTAGTGCTGCCTGGGGCACCAGCATCAGAAGGATGTGGAGCTGCTGGAGAGCGTCCAGAGGAGGCCACAGAGATGCTCCAAGGGCTGGAGAAACTCTGTCCTGGAGCCAGGCTGGGAGAGCTGGGGGTGTTCACCCTGAGAAGTGAAGCTCCAGGGAGACCTCAGGGCACCTTCCAGTTCCTAAAGGGGCTCCAGGAGAGCTGCAGAGGGACTTGGGACAAGGCCTGGAGGGACAGGACACAGGAAATGGCTTCACAATGGAAAAGGGGAGATTTGGGTGGGATCTTGGGAAGGAAGCACCCTGTGAGGGTGCTGAGGCAATGGAGTGGATTTCCTAGTGCAGCTGTGGCTGCTCCATCCCTGGGAGTGTTCCAGGCCAGGTTGGATGGGGCTTGGAGCCACCTGGGCTGGTGGAAGGTGTCCCTGCCCATGGAATGAGATGACTTTTAAAGTGCCTTCCCACCCAAACCATTCCAGGATCCTGTGACTCTACCCAGCCTCAGATAGACTTAATTGTTGTTGTTGCTGTTGTCATCACCAGCTTTGGAGCTCCTCCTGGGAGTCTCCAGTCGCTGAGGCAAATAATTTGACACGATGCAGTTTTGGAGCATCACTGTTGGAAGCTATGGATATTCCCAGCTCAGGCTGGTGACTCACAGGGGCTTCCAACATTCATCCCAGATAAGGAGCTGTCAGGAAGCCCCATGGAGGGAAGTTTGGAAGAAACAAGGACCAAAGAAATCTCTTCTCTGAGAGGACCAGAAGTATTAAGAGTGTTTAGAGCTATCTAACATATAAACGCATCAAAGAGGGAAAGCAGATGAGCATGGATTCATTTGCCCTGGAGAAATCTTGCCTTTGGAACACACAGCACAGCTCTGCACGGATTGCAGTGCCTTCAGGCAGCAGAGCTGCTTTGTCTAAGATGTGTATTTGCAGAGGGCATTTGTGGTAGAAGCCTCTCCAGGGGGGATCTGCCACCCCCTTGACTCCACCACTGTTCACTCCTCAGCACACAGAGCCAAAAGCTCCTGAATCCACAGTGATAGAAATGTGATTCCTTTTCAGATAAACTCACTGTATCCATGGCAAATAATGAACCAAGGATACATCAAGGCCCAGAGCATCAAAGACTTCAAGATGAGGCTTCAGAGCTGCTAATAGCCAGCTGTGACAGGCTGGGCATCCTTTCCGCACCATCCAGTGTGCAAAGGGGCTCCAAGAGAGCAGCAGAGGGACTTGGAACAAAGTCTGGAGGGACAGAACACAGGGAATGGCTTCCCACTGGAAAATGGGAGATTTAGGTGGGATATTGGGAAGGAATTGTTCCCTGTGAGGGTACTGAGGCACTGGAATGGATTTCCTAGTGCAGCTGTGGCTGCTCCATCCCTGGGAGTGTTCCAGGCCAGGTTGGATGGGGCTTGGAGCAACCTGGGCTGGTGGAAGGTGTCCCTGCCCATGGCAGGTGTGGAATCAGCTGAGCTTTAAGGTCCTTCCAACCCAAAGCATCCAGGATTGGATGATTCTATGACTATGTGCGGAGGATCCCCCGGCAGGGGCGACGGAGCACAGACCAAACCCACCCGGCCCCACTCCATCCCAGGTCCCCTCGCTGTCTCACACCCCTCCATGCACCCCGTGGGGAGATGGGGCAGTTCAGTTCTACTCCTTCATTAGCCCCCAGGTCATTGCTCCACCCACCACCCCAAGTCATTGGGGTTTCCCCACCCACACTGGCTCTGCTGAGCCCTGCGCATCGTTAGCCTTGGCCACTGTGTTGGCTAGCAAAGGGCTTGGGCACCACAGGGGAGATGCTGCATCATTTCATCCCTTCATTCCCATTGGGACAGCTTGGGTTGTCCATTGGTCTTCCACTGTTGGGGCCCAAAATTCCCAATAAACCCCATGTGATGGGGCACAGAGATGAGGCGTTGGAGAAGGAGGTGGGAGCGTTGGGTGCAGCACCATGTGGAGCCTGTGCTTGTGTCTGGATGTGCAGGAAGTAGATGGATGGGGAATTTTGGGTTGGAGGGATTGAAAGATGGAGTGTTGGAGGGTTAGAGGTATGGAAGGTTGGAGCGATAGAAGGTTGGAGGGATGGAGGGTTGGAGTGATGTAGAGTTGGAGGTTTGGAGGGATGGAGGGTTGGAGGGATGAAGGGAATATTGAAGGGATGTAGGGTTGGAGAGATTAGGGTCAGAGGGGTGGAAGGTTTGAGAGTTAGAAGGATGAAGGGACGGAGAGGTGGAGGGATGGAGTGATGAAGAGATGGAGGGTTGGGCGGATGGAGGCTTGAGATGGCATGATGCCAGGAGAATGCTGGCTGCACTTCCCACCACCTGGTGCTCATTCCTACACTCAATCCATGTTTCCCTGGGGCACTCCTCGCCGACGCCAGACCTCAGCCATGGCCATGCCAGACCCCAGTGCCACCAGTGCCAAACTCCCCTGGAGAGCAGGATGCAATCCAGGATGCACCACACCATCACCATGGACCAGCATGTGCTGACCAAAGGCCTCCTTGGCCACCAACGCCACATCCTTGGTGCTGGGAGCTCCCTCAGTATGACCCATTGGAGCCTAGAGCTGCTTCCACTGGGTTTGCTTTTCATATTTAATGAGATAAAAGCTTGGAATTGCTTTTAAGCCTTAAATTGCCTTCACCCTTTTTATCTTTCAAAACACAACAAGCACTTTTTGGTGTTGTTTTCCCTTCCAGTTGGTTCTAATGATCCCTGGTAGCTTATTAGCTTGGAAATGAGGCACTTTCAAAGGCTGTTGGGATGCATTAAATGGTTCATTTTTCAGTGCCTGTTCCTCTTTGGTTTTTGATCTCCATCCCATTGATTAAAGACACTGACTGCTCAGTTTTGATTAAATCCTAAATCAGAACTGGCTCCCAAAACAACACTGAGAGTTGACATTTATGAAGTTCAGTCAACTAGTTGTAAGAACAGGAGTGTGAGCTGGAAAAAAAGAATCAAATCCCTCTCCAAACAAACAGCAGTTGACAGCAAACAGATGGTTTTGAGGCTCTTTCCTTGTAAACTGGAAAAATTAAGGTTTGGCAGGTTCTGGGAGAGGGGAAAAAAAACCCAGTTACAAAACAGCTTAAAGTTTTCCCCTTCATATCCTGGTGTTGCTCTGGGCATGGGTTCAATATTTTCCTAGGCTACTGCAGGGAAAAGGCTGTGGAGCCATGAAAGCAGCTGGCATGAAAGGCTTTGGAAATAGTAGTTAAGATTTATGGGAGCAGAGGCTGCCAAGAGCCCAAAGATGCAGGATTTAAACCCAGTCCTCAGCCCACCAATAAATCAGAGATTCATAGGATGTTAAAGGGGTTGGAAGGGACCTTAGAGAGAATCCATTCCCCCCCCCTGCCATGGGCAGAGACACCACCCACCAGCCCAGGTTGCTCCAAGCCCCATCCAACCTGGCCTGGAACACTCCCAGGGATGGAGCAGCCACAGCTGCTCTGGGAAATCCATCCCAGTGCCTCAGCACCTCACAGGGAACAATTCCTTCCCAATATTCCATCTGTCCCTGCCCTCTGGCAGTGTGAAGCCATTCCCTGTGTCCTGTCCCTCCAGGCCTTGTCCCAGGTCCCTCTGCAGCTCTCTTGGATCCCCTTTAGGCACTAGAAGGGGCTCTAAGCTTTCCCTGAAGCCTCTCTCCTCCAGGCTAGACATCTCAGTTTTGCTCTGTCCATAGCAAGTCAGAAGTACCACCATGATCCAATGCTTCATTAGTCATTGGGCAAAGCAGGATTGTCCTGAAGAATCTGTTCCCAGATATTCAAAGGGAATCAAAGAAGCCCAGCAGCTCTTTAAGGGATGCTGTAAAATATGAGAATGAGCCCAAAGTAGGAAAAATGGGGTTCCTGCCTGGAGTGACAGTCCAAGAGTGGCCATGAGTCATCCAGCAGGGGATAACTGGTGCTGCTGGTGGCAAAGTGCTCTCTTCCAGCCAGGAATGGGCATGTAGGATCCTTTCCTGTGTGAAAGCCTCAGGGAGCTTGGCTCTAAGTACCTCTGAGCTTCAGGCAAGGCAACAAACCCAAAGCCTGAGCCTCCTCTCCACTAGAATCCAATTATCCATCCCAGAGCAGAAAATCACAGATGGTTTTGCCTGGATTTTCTGAAGGAGGAATCCTCCAAGTGCTGTTATCTGGGGAACCATAACGAAATGTACACGGAGCACTTGGAGCTGCAGCAGCTGCAGGGAGGGATAAAAATCTCCTTATGTGCATGGCTAAGTATCCAAGAGCTCAAGTGCTCCTGCAATTCATTGCCTGGATAGGGATGGGAGTGAGCAGCGGAGCTGGGAACCACTGGGAGTCAGTCTTATCCACCGCATCCCCCTGCTGCCGAGAGCCGGGATCCAATCCCTCCTGCCCTGCTGGAATTCAAGCCCGAGTGCCACCGCGGGCTGGAAGGACAGTTTGGGTGGATCATAGAATCTTGGAATGGGTTGGACCTGTAGGATCATCTCCTTCCATCCCCTGTTGTGGGCAGGACCCCTCCCACCAGCCCAGGTTGCTCCAAGCCCCATCCAACCTGGCCTGGAACACTCCCAGGGATGGAGCAGTCACATCTGCTCTGGGAAAACCATTCTAGTGCTTCAGCACCTCTCAGGGAACAATCCCTTCCCAACATCCCATCTGTCCCTGCCCTCTGGCACTGGGAAGCCATCCCTCCACCCCTTGCCCCACATCCTTCTCCAGCTCTCTTGGAGCCCCTTTAGGCCCTGGAAGGGTCTCCCTGCAGCCTTCTCTGTTGCAGGTTAACAATCACAGCTCTCCCAGCCCCTCCTGTAGCAAAGTTTCTCCAGCCCTCAGAGCATCTCTGTGGCCTCCTCTGGACTCTCTCCAGCAGTTCTACATCCTCCTGCTGTTGGCCCCCAGAGCTGGAGACAGCACTACAGGTGGGTCTCACCTGAGTGGAGCAGAGGAGGACAATGCCCCCTGCCCTGCTGCTCACACTCTGAGATGAGCTCAGGAGATGCCACACACCACCCAACATTCCATGGAGGACTCAGGAACACTTCCCATCACCTGGGCTGGAAATCTTTCCCCTGGCACAGCAGGATGGATCCAGCAGCCACACAGAGCAGAGCAGGATGCTCCAGAGCTGCTCTGATGTTCCTCTGAGCCATCCCTGAGCTCTATCCTGGCCTCTCTCTTCCCCAGCACAGGTTATTTGTCAGCTTTGACTTGCTCTCAGCTTTCCTTTTAGACTAATGGAAGCGTCAACTCTGGTTCAGGGGTTGGTCAATGATTTCATTCTGCCTGAACCTTCTAAGGCCATTTCATGAATTATCCAGGGTGGCAACAGAAGGAGCTAAATAAAGCTCAGCCCAGGCTGTGGCTGAGAAATACTCTCTCTCCCTCACCAGGGAAGCTATTTGCAAGTCAGAAATACATCT
>NW_008690084.1:0-3311 GCF_000695815.1 Acanthisitta chloris | reverse complement strand
CCTCTAAAACCCCAGCCTCTAAAGATAAAAGGAGGAGGAGGAGGAGGAGGGTAAGGCAGAGGCAGCTGTGGGTTCCCAGCACTGGGGAACTCCTGAGGTAAGGACCAGGGGAAAACACAGACACTTGGATTTTTTGCCCCCAGGCACTAAGTAATCCTTGGGAATTCAGCCAGTCTAATCCTGAGGAGTTCAACCAGTGTAATCCCTGGGAATTCAACCAGTCTCATCTCTGGGAATTTAATGAGTCTTTTGAGGTGATGCCAGGAGGGATTAATGATACAGGTGAGCCTCACCTATGGTTTGATCTTGGGAGGAACTGAGCAGCCACTGGAGCAGGGGCAGGAGCAGGAATAAGAACAGGAGCAAGGGTAGGAACAGGGGCAGGAGTAGGAACAGGAGTAGGAATAGGAGCAGGAGTAGGAACAAGAACAGGAGTAGGAACAGGAGCAGGGCCAGAACAGCCCCAAGTCCCTCAGCCTTCCGTGAGAATCAGCACAAGGAGCAGATCCAAACCCTAAACCAACCAATCCCCAAACACCCTCCCCAAGGGAAAGGCAGAGTGAGAGTGTTACCCTCCCATCTCCTCTGCCCCTGCTCTGTTGTGCTTCACTCTTCAGGCCACTCCAGGCCTGGAGTAAGTGTTGTTTTGGCAGCTGCCACCACGTAATGGCCCCAGGGCTGGCAGGGAAATGTGTCTTTGCTTTCCTGGGTCTCTCCCCTGCCCTGAGCAGCTGTCAGCCCACGCCTGCCCATTGAGCAGAGGTGCTAATCATGCCCCACATTCCCCACATCAATCAAGAGGCAGCAGAAACTCAAGTTGCTTCACACTGAGGTCATTTACCCCCTCACAAATGGCCCAGAGAAGAGAAATCCAAACTAACTCCTGCTATTAATAACCTCCTCCCAGCAGCTCTGGCCAAAGGGCTGGTGGCAGGGCTGAAATTACAGCTTTGCTCACAGCCCCTCAATTGTGTGTTTATAAAGCTAATTATGGCCTCACTTTGGTGTGTTCTGGCCTTGATTTTGGGCTTGGCACGTGTTTCCATCCCTAGAAAGTGCCTTTTTCCTGTCTCTTCCCCCCCTCCCTCAGCACCCAGAGGAGGTCAAAGCACTGGATGTGGCATATTGTAAGTGACAGCTTCAAGGACCTCAAGGGTGTTAAGCCACCAGGACAGAGTTTTTTTCCGTCCTATCTTTATTGTGCTGAGAATGGAAGGCACTTGTGGCTCCTCGTGGCTGTCACTCTGCTCCAGTGTAAACCAGACAAATTTAGCCCTGGTTCAATGTCAGGTGGCACAAACCCAACTTGGAGCTGCTGCTGCTGCTCCTTGCTGGTGGCTCAGGGCCATCATCACCTCCCTGGGGGACACTGTGGGGACAAGCTGGGGCTCCTGGTCCTCCAGCAAACAGCACCCAGGGCTAGAGCCAGTCTGGGGGTGAAGGTTTAGACTTTATGTCCCTTCTCTCACAGCAGGGAGGAAGGAGCTTCTTGAATAGATAATCTCTAAGGTCCCTTTCAACCCAAACCATTCCATGATGCTGGAGCCTCTGCCCTGGAGCAGGCTGGGAGAGCTGGGTGTGTCCAGCCTGGAGAAGAGAAGCTCCAGGGAGACCTCAGAGCCCCTTCCAGTGCCTAAAGGGGCTCCAAGAGAGCTGCAGAGGGACTTGGGGCAAGGGATGGAGGGACAGGACATAGGGAATGGCTTCCCACTGCCAGAGGGGGGGGACAGGTGGTATATTGGGAAGGAATTGTTCCCTGTGAGGGTACTGAGGCACTCGCACAGGGTGCCCAGAGCAGCTGTGGCTGCCCCATCCCTGGGAGTGTTCCAGGCCAGGTTGGATGGGGCTAGTAGAAGGTGGGGCATCCACAGCCTCCCTGGGCACCCTGGGACAGTGTCTCACCACCCTCACAGGGAAAACTTCTGCCTAATATCTGATCTAACTTTTCCTCTTTCAATTTCTCCCTATTACTCCTTCTCCTATCACTGCAGTTCCTAACCAAGTCCTTCTGCAGCTTCCCTGGAGCCCCTTCAGCTCCTGGCAGGTGCTCTGAGGTCTCCACACAACTTTCTCTTCTCCAGGCTGAGCAGCCCCAACCATCTCATAAGGAAGATGCTCCAGTGCTCTGATCAGCTTCGTGGCCTCCTCTGGACTTGATCCACCAGTTCCATGTCCTCTTCCTTTACTCTTTTCAGGTATAAGCAGTAATTTAGCTCTTGGAAAGCCAAACCATGGGAAGAAAACATCACTAAATATACAAAGGACAAATCATCTCGAGCAAGAAATCACTCCAACACTTGAGCTTTAATATCCCCATTAACAAGCCATTTTCCCCTGCAATTCACCTGCCTTCCCTACCTGCTTCCCAAAGCACAGTGTTCCCCTCAGAGTTCTGCTCCTCTTTTGCACTGGAGCAGAAATTGCTGCTGGCTGACAGCTTTGATTTGAGCAGAGCCTGCCTGGCTGCTCCTGGCACGAGCAGGAGGCTGTGCTAATAAGGTCAATATATATTCATTGTGGTGCTGCTTGATGTGCCAGATAACACAGAGCTGCAGAGATTGGGACTTGCTTTGGGGCTCCTGAGTGGGGAGGAGAGAGGGAGAGCAGAGCTGCAACTCATCAGGCAGTTTGGCTCATCACTTATGCATGGCATGAGCAATGTTATGATTTAACTAATCAGCAGCAGTTATTCAGCCCATTGCTGTCAGGGGACCAGGCAACACTTTCATTCCTTGCCAGTTCTGGATAATTTATGTTCCCTCAGCAGTTGAGGCTTCCTTAGGTTGCTTTGGTTGTTTGTTTCCTAGTTGGTTTTTTTCACTTGATTGATTTTTTTGGGGCTTGTGGTTGACCATTAGAAAGGAAATTCCTGTTATGAGAAGACTCCATCCACAGGCCACATTGGAGGGGGCTTGGAGCAATCTGGGCTACTGAAAGGTGTCCCTGCACAAGGAAAATATCCATCAGGAAAGCTGAAAGTGTCACTGCTTCTGTTGTGACACAGTAGGATGACTGAAAGAGCTGGGTGTGTTCAGCCTGGAGAAGATAAGCTCCAGGGAGACCTCAGAGCCCCTTCCAGTGCCTGAAGGGGCTCCAAGAGAGCTGCAGAGGGACTTGGGACAAGGATAGGACACAGGGAACGGTTCCACAGTGCCAGAGCCATCTGATCCTGTTACTATACATGGACAGGTGATGCCACACACAGACAGGTGATGCCATGCCAGACAGGTGATAACACACACAGACAGGTGATTCCATGCACAGACAGGTGATGCCACAGACAGACAGGTGATTCCATGCTTGCACAGGCC
>NW_008690083.1:0-4232 GCF_000695815.1 Acanthisitta chloris | reverse complement strand
CAACAGCTCCTACTCGCCCTCTCTGTCTGTGTGCTGGGGACAGGATGCGCTGGGGATGGGATGCTTTGGAGCGTTCCCCCTGTCCATGTGCTGGGGACGGGATGGTCTAGGGATGGGATGCTCCACAGTGCTCCCCCTCCCCATGTGCTGGGGAACAGGATGCTTCGAAGCACTCCCCCCTCTCCATGGGCTGGGGACGGGATGCTCTAGGGATGGGATGCTCCACAGTGCTTCCCCTCCCCAAGGACTCCCCCCTCTCCATGGGCTGGGGATCGGATCTACGCACTGGGGCCGGATGCTCCGGGGATGGGATGCTCCGTAGAGCTCCCCCTCCCCATGCACTAGGAACAAGATGCTTCGAAGTCCTCTCCCCTCTCCATGGGCTGGGGATGGGATGCTCCAGGGACAGGATGCTCGGGGATGGGATGCTCCGTAGAGCTCTCCCACCCCTATGCGCTGGGAACGGGATGCTCTAGGGATGGGATGCTCTGCAGCACTTCCCCCCTCTCCATGGGCTGGGAACAGGATGCTCTGCAGCACTTCCCCCCCTTTCCATGGGCTGGGAACAGGATGTTCTGCGTCCCTCCCCCTCTCCATGGGCTGCTCCGCAGTGTGCTGCGGGTGGGGTGTCCTCCCGCACCCCAAAAGCATTTAAGCCCCACCCCGTTGTGACTAAGCCACGCTAGGGACATGCGGCAATGCCAGGACACACACGCTGGATCCCCCGGGCAGCTCCGGTGGAGCCACCAGGCTGCCCACCAGGATCATACCTCCCCCGTGGTGCTCCAGGGACACCCTCGAGCTGCGGCGGGCAGGAGGCTGCTTTTCCACCTCTGCCGCCCTCCTCCTCCGCTCCCCATCCCCTATGTGACAGCAGGAGGGTTAGGAAAGCATCCCCAAATCAAGATTTCAGGGCAGATCCTGCTCTGTGTCCAAGGGCATCCATGAGTCCTGGAGTGGGGGGGTATCACTGTTTGCTTCCAAAGGGATATGAGTGCTTGGAGCAAGGAGAGCTGAACCAAGCTTGCATGGGGATGCAAAGAGTGAAAGAAATAAAGTAAAAGCTTAAAATGAAGAAAATCCATCAGGAAAACAGGCAAAGCTGAAAGCCATAAGGAATGATAATGACTATTTTTAAAAATAGTTCCAAAAAGACTTTCTTTTTGGCTCTGGAAAAAGCAAAGAGTGGAAGTTTTCCCACTTACCTGGTGTTTCTTTCCGGTGCAGGAATGTCACCTTCCTCATCACTGCAATCTTGGTCTTCTCCAAACCATCCTTGGTGCCACTTTTGGCTGCTTTCATCAGTTGGGTCATCTGGGCAGTGGGATGAGAGGGACCAGGAGGCTCGAGGCAGCACCAGGATCCCATTTGGGATCCAGATGCAGCAGAACCACCCCCCCTTGATGGCATCCATCCAAGCATCATTCCTGTTATCCCATGCAGCTCAATGGGGAGGAAGAGGAGCCACATGGCCAAGGAAGGATCCTCCTCAATCCACAGGGATATGGCTGTGTGCAAGCAGGCACAGGCAAAGCAGGATCATGCAGCAAAGCAAAGCAGAGGGAGGGAAGGGAGGCAAGAGCACATCCATCCCCTCCTTGTGCTGGTGAGAGAGTGAGGGGTGGGGAGTGTTGGCCTTTCACACCTCAAATCCCAGTGTTTCAGCGCAAACTGACATAGATATCACCTTCCCATCCATGAAATACCAGCCTGGATGGTTTGGGGCTGGGAAAGGCTTTGCACTAAGGTTCTACACCTCCCAGGAATCTCCTTCCCCACCTGATTTCCACCACATATCAAGGGAACAAAACCTTCTCAGATCCATCTATCCCGTGTGGGCAACCTGGCGGCGTCCAAACACCCCTTCAAAACAAACAAACACCCAAAAAGCCAATGGTTTGGGCAGCCAGAGGACAGGGAGCTGCAAGACAGATGGACATGAGGCAGCTTTGTGGTGCCTTTTCTCTTGGGGGGGGATGAAATGGGATGAATTCAAGCTGGATAAATTCCATGAGGGTTTTTCTTTTTTTTTGCCCTCCTGGGATATTTGAGGGGGTAAGGGACAAGGGATGGAGGAGGGACAGTACCTTCCAATCGTACTTCTGCTTCAGTTCCTGCATGTCTCTCCCCCCAACTCTTAAAGCCAGGATGTCCCTCTTAGTCCTGGCGTATCTCTCCTTTAGTCTATTCAGGTCTGGAGAAAGCTGAGCCCAAAGCAAATCAGCGGGAGGAGAAGGCAGAGGAGGCAGAGAAGAGATCCAGGTAAACAGCAAAAACCAAACAAGAGGAGAAATCATCCCAAAGCAGCATGGAACAAGTAGTATCACCCCGAAAATCTGGCTTTGATGGAGCAGGGAAGGCAGCAAGCACAGGGAAAGGCAGCAGCCATGCTCCAGCAGTGCCAAAATGCAGAAGGAAAAGGGAAAAATAAATCAAAAGGGAAGGAAGGAACACAGAAAAGAAATGAATCCCCTGAAGTTTCATGCTGAGCCCAGGAACTGCAGCATCCTCGGCGTCACCATCTGCAGGAGCAGCTGGGCTTGATGCTCCACTGCCTTTATACAAGCAAACCCAGGGAAAATAAGGATAATAATAATAATACAATGATAAATCCAAGTGTTACCTTGGGCTGGAAGGATGCTCTGTGCTTGGTTGGCTCAGCCTCTGGCTTGGTTTCCTCGCCGGAATCCTCACTGTAGCTCTCAAACTCACTGGAGCTCCAGCCCAGATCGTCCCTCGGTCCCTCACCACGCTGCACCTCCTCATAGATCAGGCCACGCTCTGGCCCTGCTCCTGGCAAGGAAAATCCAGCTTCTTTTCCTTCCAGGAAGGCAAATTCCCCACCTCAGAGACCCATAGGAGATGCCCTAAATCCTCAGGCTCTTGGAGCACCTCCGGGAACACACCAGAACACTCCAACCCACCCAACTCCCAACTGTTTTCCCCCTCTGCATCCTGTCTGAGGATATGCTTCTCCTTCCCGGGGTGTGCCTCACTTTACCCAGCTGGAAAATGGGCTCATGGTCCCTGGGGAACAGGAGGGGAAGGTCAGTCCCTACCATCCTGCTCAGCATCGAGGGTTTCGCAGGGGACATCGTCGTAGATCACATCATCCTCCACCTCCGGGAAGGAGAAGCGTTCGCCTTTGGAGGGACAAAACCCCCCCAGGGACTCAGGTCAGCACCCAAAGATTGAGCCAGGATGGAGAAATCCTTCCCAAGCCTTGGCAACGTGTTTGGTTTTTTTTCCAGGATTTTTACTCACCTCGGCAGATGCTTTCCCTCTTCCAGGTCTGGGTACGGACGTTGGGGTCTCCACCAGCCTCCCCATTGCTCACCTTCACTGGCTGCCTGTGGGGATGGGGGGCAGGGAGCAACCCAGGCTGCAAATTCCATGGGGGACTGGGTGCACCCAAGCCCTTCACCCCTTCATCACCCCCCATTCCTATTACAGGAGTGCACAGGCACAGAATAAACTGTGTGTGTCCCCCCTCATCTGCTTCTTCATGGATTTGGGGTGTCCCATGTTTTAGGATCACAGTGGATCCAGATAACCCACCCAGGGATTATGCAAAACCCCCAAAATTGGCTTGTTTTAGCCTCAGTCCATGTGCTGCTGCAGGGCAGGGGATGTCCCAGCACCAGGGAACACAGGGAGAGGGTCCCCCCAAAACCATGGTGGGGTCCTGCCCCTCACACCACACCCTGTGCCTGCTCCACCATGGGGTACAAGTCCTCCTTGTGCCTAATTCTCACCCTTTCCCCCTAAATCCACAGCTGGGGCAAACATCAGCCCCCTCCAAACACCCATCCCAGGGGATTTCTCCCCCATTTCTCCACTAGGAAGCTCCCACCATGCAGTTAACCATTACCCCCCCAAGGCACCCAAAGGCCCTCAGGGCTGCAGGCTGCACCCCAAAACCCTGGGGCTCCCCTGCTTGCAGCACCTTGTGCAAGGAGTGTTGGGGAAACTGTGCTCTGCCTCTGGGAAGAAAGGTGATGCCCTTTCCTTCTCCTTTCCCCCCCTCTTTTGTACCCCCTTTTCCTCTCCTTTTCTCTTCCTCTCTCTTTTCCCTCCTTTCCTCTTCCCTCCTCCCTTCCCTCCCCTTTCCCTCTTCTCCCCCTTTTGCCCTCCTTTTCCCTTCTTTCCCCCCCTTTCCTCATCCTTTTCCCCCTTCTGTCTTTTCCCCCTTCCTCCTCCTTTTCCTCCCCTTTCCTCCTCCCCTCCCCCTT
>NW_008690082.1:22343-36910 GCF_000695815.1 Acanthisitta chloris | reverse complement strand
TGCTGCTGCCGCCGCCGCCGCTGACAGGGATCTGCTGCCATCTCTGGTCTCCCGCTGGCTCCTCCGGCGCCGCTGCCCCTGGATTTTCCAGCCCCTCGGCCGGCAGCCTTCGCCGCTGCACACCGAGCACCTCTTTCGCGTAGGGGACTTGGAAGTTGCTGCCTCCGACACTGACACCGGCTTTGCTTTTTGAAGCCCTCCGGCGAGCTGCTCTTGGTGCTGCATATTTTTTTTTTTAGTTACATTTTTTAAGTTGATTTAAAGCCATTTAGGGTAACATCAAAATGTCCAGCAGCGTTCCAGCTGATATGGTGAGTCTCGTGCTCCTTATTTTACAGTATTATTCCAGAATAACGTTTATTTCAGCTTGTTTTGGCAGAGAAGATGGAAAGAAGAGGGGCGTGGGAACAAAAAAGAAAAGGTCTCGGTTGCATATTTAAGGAACATAAAGTTCCCAGTTCCTAAACCCCCTCCTGCCCAAGATGCTGGTTCTGCTTCGCGTTTTGGTGGCGGAGTGGGAGATCTGCAGCGTCGCCTCCTGTGTAGCGAGGGAAGGGGGATGCCTGCGCTCCCTTACCTATGCCAGTCCATACCTGACTGCTCACTCTCCGTGTAGCTCTGCTGTTCAGCTCCATCGAGCATTTTTTTGGCGGAAGACGAATACGAAGGAGATTGTTCGGGATGATTTGCTATAACTATTTCTTTTTTTTTTTTTTCTCCTGTTCTCCTTTCTAAACCTCTTAAACTTCCCTTGTATCTTACCGATGCTTTGTCTTCCCATGTGGGTTGGAAGTTAATCTTTTCTTCAATTGCTGCCGAGTCAGGAGCGTGAGAGAAATTCTCCTGCGCTTATTTTCATGGCGAGGTTCTTTGTGCACTAGCTGCAATCTGGACATTTTTCAAGGGCACTCCTAGTACTTCTTATGGCGGACTGTAGTTCAGCCTGTGTTGCATAGTCGGCTCGGTACAGTTAAAATAGGAAGGTATTGCAGGGCATGAGGAGGGAGGGTGAATCAGGTCTGCTAGGTAATCTTCCGCTCAGCACGGCTTTCCCCATTTGTATATATTTCCATAAATCAGAATATATTTCCGTAAATCACTTAATTGGGGGCCAAAAAAAAATCCAAACCAAACTTGTAGCTGCAGTTTGGTATGTTAGTTCTTTAGACGTAGGGCAGAATATTTTCATATATCTCCACACGACTGTTCACATTTAAGGGATTTGTGTTTGTTTTTTTCCCCCCCCAAGAGCATCAGACTTGTCTATGCTGCTTTTTATTTCAGGATGAAGTTCTGAGTATAAAACCTGCCCTGGTGGTGATAACATTAAAACTGAGTAGCCCTGCTTTCAGGCACTGATGTACAGTTAATGGGCATGTATGTACGGCGAGTGGGCTACTGAAGCAGTGGGACCCTTTTAGTCGCCTGCTTTTAGTGTTTTGTTCACAGCTTTTGTGCAGCAGTCACAATGAGTGAGTTCTGACAGAACCAGCAGAAACAGTAAGATATAGAGGATGATCAAACACGGTTAGAAGCTTACCTTTTTTTTTTTCCTCCCCCCTGCCTCTCTCAAATATTATAAATAAATTTTGCCCCCCTGGATGAAAAGAGTGATGAAAGGATTTAAAGTCAGAGGCAATAATCTCCTCAGCTATCAGTTTTCACATATTTCTTTTTACTCTCTCTAATTGTTAGAGCAGTCTGAATGCCCTTCTCGCTTGCATGTGGCTGTGTAGTGTTATATCACAGAAATCCTTGCCTTAGTGTGGAGGATTAGATGCAAATCTCTCGGTGCTGCTTTTTAAGTTGCCTGGAGGAGTCCCTTGACTGTGACATGAAGCACACTCCTCTTCCCTCTCACCCTGGGCTGGGAGCACTGCCACCTCCACAGTACTGCTAGGGGCCTGCCTGCCTGGGAGTCCTGATGCTGCCACTAGGCTTGTAATGGTTGACATTTTCTGTAGAACAGACCATTTTTAAGTTAGATGGAATAGTGTTTTGTTTCTATGAAAACTATTTCCCTCTGTCATTACGATGTAATGACATACCAGTGCTGGGGATAGCTAGGCCCAGCACTGCTCTGTTTATTCAAATCAGGAAGAGGCTTGTTATACATAGTGATGTTTAAATACTGACTCATTACAAAAACATTTGAATGAAGATGTTACCAGTGTTGGTAGAATTTAACTGAATAAATAGATACATTTTGGCCTGTCACAGGATAATTTCTCTTTTAGTATATGCATTGTTAGCTGCAGTTTCTGTCTGAAAGTTTGAGGTGTATTGTAGAAATAACAGTTATTAATTACAGCTAATAAGTATTGCTTTTTGAGACTAGCACTTGAAAACTCATTTTGTGTCTCATTTTGTCACCATCCTTATTTCAAAGGAGCTTGTTCAGGAGAGAAAATGGTATTGCTATTTGTTTGCTCTTTAAAGAGGAACACTTGCCAGACTGTCACCTTGTTTATATATGTTTTTATTTAGTGTAGGATTTTGCAGTTTGCATTTCTCTTTTCCACCCACTACGTAATTTGCATTTGCAAAAAATTGATTTCCCATTTCTGTAGGAGTTGGCATCAGTGTGATGGAGTGTCATGTCATGAAGACTCCATTACACTTAGTAAATTTGCTATGAATTACCTAAGTATTATAATAATTACATTTGAAACTGTTTGTCAGATTCATGAACTCACCCTCTCATAATAATAATATAATTGCTGCTTCTTAAAGACATGTTAATTTGTCTTCCTGTCCCACCTTTGAGAATGATCTGCTATACGTAAATTCATAGTAAATTAACAAACCTTCAGTAAGCTTTGTACTTGTAAGTAAGCATAATTTGACCCAGTCTCCTATTCTCTGACATTTACTGGTTGTCTTTCTAGAACCTGAGCAGATTTTACCAGCTAACCATGTCAGCATCACTTCTTAAATAATTAACACAGTACTTTATCATTTGCATTCCACTAATAGATTGGGTAGTGACACACCACATTCCCAGTATTGTAAGTTTGTGGTGCATTATTCCTTAGCAATGTGTGCTACTTATAGGTTAAAGCTCCACTCCTGGAATGAAACCTGCTAATATTGACCTCTCTGAGTAGTTTCAGTAACTTCATGGGGGCTAGACATGTATGGGGCAGTTCTTTAAGACTGTACTGTATATCTAGAGCCTGATTTTGTTCAATTTTTCACATAAGCACCGGTGGCTGTAGTGGCAGCAGGGCTTCTCTGGTTATGTTCAGTAATTTCATCAGGTAATTTATCAGTTCAGCTCTTTGGTAGCAGTTAGAGTTTGACCGTGAATAAGGGCAGGACTGTTTGCAAGCTGTATTTCTTTTGTAATAATAAATAGACTTGAGGTGGTTTGGAGACTTGTGAAATTGATCACGCTGGTTTTTGGAGTGGACCGAACAAAAATGGTTTGATATGTTTCAACACTGTAGCTGACTATTTTAAAGCAAGCTATGAAAAACCTATGCTCAGTCAGTATGAAGTTAATACTCAATTGAATAATTCCCTTTATTTCAGTGGAGTTGTCACAAGAATCTGGGAAGTTGTCTCTGTATTCTATGTGCCTATGATACTTCTCCTTATATATGCAATTCCTCAGGGGTCCTAGAACCCTACAGTGAGTGGCTTAAAGGACCAAAGAGTGTTAATGGTGTCTACTGTTTCCTGTATTCAGTGTGTTTTATTATAGGTACAAAAAGGCTCTGCCATCACTTCCTTTCTGGGCAGTCCTTTGCATGCCCTCTAGGATATCCAGTTCTTTTTCTGAGTAGTAACAGAGGGTGATGCTTTTTGCTCATCGTGGGGTTTTTATAGTTTGCTTGGTTTGTTGTTGGTTTGGTTGGGTTTGGGTTTTTTTTATTTGCATTTGGTAAACAGCAGAATGCCTAAATCTATCAAACAATTCAAGGCTTTAATTTTTAATATGCACAGCTATTGAATCCATATGCTATGCTTAAGAGATGTAGGTGGTATGGGAGAGATTATTTTTAAGAAAGCTGAATGTTTGGTGTGAGACATTTGCAGACACACAAGAGGATGGAGTCTGTGGTATGAAATGCTTATAGGTGGACAATGTTAAGAGGGGGCAGTAGGTGGGAGAGGAACAACAAACAGAAACCCTGCTCAGTTCACTCCTTGCTAGTGTCAGCATCTTTAGTGGAAATGTGTGTGTGTTCTTTTTTAGGAAATTTAATACAGAATGGTGATGAATAGTTTAACATCTATAGGGACTTCCTTTTTAATACATATTAATAGGGGCTAGCAGTGGAAAAGAATGGGCATGTATCCGATGCTACATCAGCAGGGGAATCTTGGCATCCAGGAATAAGGTTCAGACAGGAGGGACTCAAAGGAGTAGCTGGTTGTATGGCAGCTGAATTCTGCTGTCCATTGTTCAGTCTAAACAATCCTTTCTTTTATGAGTAATAGGTGCAGTAACATTTTAAAACACTTGGAACATAGAAATAAAATACTTTGTTCACTGAATGTATTTTAATGTATCAGAACAAAATGTGACAAGTCATGCATCTTTGTTCTTCTATTTTAGCTGCTTTTCCTTTTACCTGCCTTTTGCCTTTTTCTGGTTTTGAAAATTATTGTATTCCTAGTAGCCTTTGTGTGTAATAGTCATAAGTCAGTCCCTTAAGCTTTTTAATAATCAAAGTCTAATTATTTCTAGTGTATTTTTGTACTCCCCATGTGTTGCAAGTTCTAATTCTTTACATTCTGTGATACAAATAACATAACAAGTTTTTCTGTATGGATATTTTTTCCTTCCCTTTTTTGATTTTTCACAATTGTTTGCTGATTGCAAGAGATAATGACATTCTCAGGGTTAATTTTCGGGGTTTTTTTTGGTGGGATCTGTGTTAGAGAAGAGCTTGAAGCAGCTTCTTCCGGACTCCTTATCTATTGAGCCAATATCTAAGCCCACTGAGGCTTTGTAGCATATTGCAGTGCTGCTCCTAACAAAGTGAAGAACCTCCTTCCCTATTATCTGTGGTGGTGGCCAGGGATAAACGTACCAAAGCTGATGTTAAGTGCTTATATTTGGGTGTACTCTAAACTGATTTGTATTAATAATTTCTCCCACCCACTGGTTTTTTTTCTTCACAGGTTAAAAAAATGTCTTAACCTATGTATCTAACAACCAAAATGAAACATCTTAGTAAGGATTCATATTTTTACGTATGTCACTGTTATGGAAACTTCACAACATACTAGCACGTTTAATGTACAGTGAAACAATGTTTGCATGTCCTTCATCTCTTTTTCTTCGGGGATGAGCAGCTGTAACCTGTGGATGAGATGATAATTGATACTTTTGCTGGGCCTTGGTGCAGGTCTATACTTCAGATGGAAGCGTAGGCTTGCACTGTGAACTGTTCCTTCCTTCCTGCCACCCACCCTTGCTGTTACCTGAATTGGTTCCTCTCTGCTTTTGTTGTCTAACTATGAAATACTGGAGGGCACGTGTACTGAAGGACATTTCACTCCTCCCTTGTTGGGAATGCTGGGAAGCCAGCAATAGCTGCTGGTGGGGGTCAGCAGGACTGAGCGGCAAAAACCAAATGCTGAGTATATCCGAGTGTGGCAAAATGATCACATCTACAGCAAAAAAATTCTGTGTGTTAAAAAATCGGCAGGCATCATCTGTGGTAACTGACAGGTCAGTCAGGACCTGAATGGGGACGAGTTGCACCTCTCAGATGTGCCATTAGGGTCAACTTAAGGTATCTGTAGTCTGTGTTTCACCTTGGAGCTTGTGTCTGCTGTTTGTGCATATCTAAACTTAAATTTTAGATCATTCAAGGCCCATATCACTTCTTGGCTTGGCTTAAAGCTGTAGTAGGAAATTAGCCTGTCTGAATGTGGTCCCTGCGGCAGATTTGGGAAGTCAGAATAACTAAGGGCATGCTTTGCTGTTTTTTAATTGAGAGTTCTTCCCAAGTACACACTTTGGTGAATGTTGGAAGCCATGGTCACAGTATGTGCAGTCAGTGGGATTGACTTGGTTTGTATTTCTGGTCAGTCAGCTTTGTTACTCAAGAAAAGTCAGAATGTAAACTTTTGGTGATGTCCTGATGTCTGCTTATGCAATAGTGAAGAGAATGGAGACCTCAGTTCTGACTCAGCCTGGGAGTGCTACTCTAGCTTTCAGGAATCCAGAAATATCTGGAATGTGACTAATCATTTTTGTGGTTTTATGTAGAAGAGATAGTACAGCTTATTTTCTCCTGAGCACAGTATTGGATCCACTAGCCTGGTTATTTCTCATGCTAAGGCATTGCTGCTGATCAGAACTCTTTTTCATATTAAGTCTGTTTGTACAGCAATTAATTGAGCCTACTGAAGTAGCAAGCCTTCCCTGCCACAATTTTGCATGTGTAAACTTTAGTTCATCATAATTATTAAAGGGATATGACTGAGTGTGCTGCTTTCGTTTTAGGAGCTGTTGAAAATGAGCAGAATGTCAATGCAAAATTGTGATGTCATTATTCTCATGTCAAACCTAAATTCTGAGAGCCCAGCTCTTCACCAGTTTGAACATAATTCAGAGGTCTGTCTTTTGGAGTTCTGTTAATGTTAAAAATTATCCCATAAATTCTGCTAGAAAGACAGCCTGCAGTTTTTGACAGCTTCTGTTACACATATGTTGCAGAACATCTTAAAGCAGTGACTGGAACCTTTTTCACTTGGTATACCTCCAGACAAATATAAAGTCACAGATGTACCACAGAGTGTTGCTAGCACTGTTAGTGAGGAAAGACTGAGGGAAGAAAAGCATGAATAATCAAGACCCTGCAAGAACTGGTGAAAGAAAAGGTTGCTGAGGCATCAGTTGAGCTTTTGGAAACTGCATTGTGCACTTCAATACTATCTGAAAACAAATTTGAAGGGGAAGAAAAGTAGCTAAACAAGCTTTATAAGAATGTAGATAAATTATATAGGAGGTCTGTTTGTTTTGGAGAGCAGCACTTAAAGTTAAGACCCTATTTGTAGGTCTGTTGGACCTCAGACGTATAGTTCTGCAGAAATACTTCTGTATTGCTGCAGCTGACAAAGCTTACATATTTATGGGAATTTGGTGCATTTTGTGGTCACTGACTGTGATTGTGTTTAGCTCCTTGACAGAGGATAAATTTATTACTGCTTGTAAACCATCCACAGTGAAGGCCCTCTCTCAATTTGTAGTAAGACTCTGCAAGTATGTTGAAATCTGATTTAAAAAAATAGTGTGCATTTCCCACAAATACAAACTTTGTGTAAAATGAAGATTTGGCAGATTGCACAACTGTGACACTGCCATCAATGTCTTGTAGTTTTTTTCTTCTTTCTGTAATGAAATTTGAAAATAGCTTGCCAGTGGCAGGATTACATTTGTGGGTTTGTTTTGGTTTGGCTCCTTAAAATTATTTGGGAGGTTCAGTTTAGAGTTAAATGGAAAGCTTGTGGCAGAGTTTAGCTGGGACTTTATTCCATGACACTGTTGTTATGGAGACAGGAGTAAGCAAGAAACTCCTTCAGTTTTATGTATCCCGTACAAATTAACCAAGTAAAACCAGAGATTCTATCTAGGAGTTTGGAAGGTTTATTTTACTGCTATCTTACTAGAAATTTGTGCCTTAGTGGGATGCAGATACCAGAATGATACTTCATGTTCAACAGCACGGGGATGCAATCTGGAAATGTTTGTGTTGGTGTCTACCTTCTGTGATGGTTTTGGTCTCTCTTGAGAGCTGGCACAGATCACCATTCAGGCTAGTGTAATTTATGTCAATGGCTTGGACCACTGCTGAGGAACAAAAGTGGTCTTATCCTAGAGTGTGCTTCAGCTGCAGCTGAGGATCTGGATTTTAATCGGTGAATCTCCTGGCAGTTTGGATGGGAATGAAAGCTTAGCTCCTTTTGTTAAGAGTGGTCCTGAACTCTTCTATAAGCGCTTCTGTGATCTTCATTATGCAATATTCACTGTTTCATGTTGCGTAAGAGATTGTCTCAAGCACTTGGCAAAAGTGGGTACCAACTTCAAAATAAGCATAAGGAAGGAGTATGTGTTTTTCTTTGAGATTGAGAAAGCAATGTGTTTCATCTCCAAAAAAAAAAAAAGGTACATTTTGAGAAAGCAATGTGTTTCATCTCCAAAAAAAAAAAAAAAAGGTACATCAAAGCCATATACTGTAGCATTGGTTGGTATCTCCTCGGTGGAGTTACGATATTTAATGCTTTGTGGTCTGGCAGAGATCCAGATCACCATAATCTGTTTCTGATACTTAACATATATTCTAGATGGTACTACTTAATCTGTCCCCAGAATCTGACATATGTTCTTAATATAGAGAAATAATGGAATAGTGATAAAATAGTGAAGTGCAGTGTTGGTCAAAAATCTTTCATAGCTAAGGTTGTAAATTTAGGATTCTCTTCGAAGTAGGTTAGTGCCAATCTACATGTGAATATATGTGGCATGTACTAGTAAGCCTCAGGATACTGATTATAAATTATATTACTATGAAATAGTTCTTCTAAAATACCAGTCCTTTTCAGTATATTTTTTTCAAGCTTAAATATTGTCTAACATTTTTTAGGCATGCTTATCTTTTGTATACCATAATAGAGTAACTAGAAGCCTTTGTGGGCTTTTACAGCCCGAAAAATGTAGTTATAGTATTTCATATCTTTTTTTTATTAATTGTAGAATTCATATTTGTATGGGCAGTAACATAGACATCAAAATAAAATTAATTCTTGGAATAGTGTTCTGCAGTTGTATTTGATGCACAGCACATTACTTAAGGCGTATTAAAAGTGGATATTTGTCACTTGGCCTGTGAATGAATATGCTTTTAATCTGTGTGAACAAGTTGCACATTGTCACAGCTGCATGGTGTGACAGTGACAGCTTAGCTCTCACTTCCGAATCCTGTTTATTGATCTGAGATGGAAACAACCTTTATTGGACTTGCATGTTTCAGTGATTTATACTTTGCATACTTCTATAGCTATTTTTTGCCATAAACCCCAAACTTTAGGTGACAGGAATAAATCCCTGTTCGCTAACCCCATGTGGTTCAGTGATAATGATATTAGCATGAAATCACACACAAAATGAGTAACTTCCAGTACCCATATTACAACACAGAAGTGATGATGAGGACGTATTACTGATTGCTTAAAAGAATAATTAAGAAGCTGTTCTCTCAATAGACTTATGTGCACTCTCTTACGAGGACTTCCTAAGTTTTTGCTTGCTTTAATTTTCTGGATTTTAACTGCTGGACTGCAGTGTCCTATACTAAGCAGGAGTAATTGTGGTGAGGTATCCAGTGCATGCTGTAGCTGCTCACCCAGCTCAGCATGGGTAGTGCTGCAGGTAAATCCCTGCCTGAGGTTGGCCTTGCACTGGTTGGTGTGGTTGGGACACTGGTATTGGTGGTTTAGCTGCTCTTCTGAATGCCTAAGGAGATGAATTGCTTTTCCTGTTACACAAAGGTCATGGTAGTGTTTCTTGGAGTCCTTCCAGTTTGTCTGTATCTCTGGTCAGGAGTTCTCATGTTTGTAAGGTGGAGTTTGTCCAGCACCCTATACGTGAAAGTGTACAGGGACTGCTTGACACGAGTATTCAAATATTTTGTACCAAAATGTGCTGTAATATGTTTTCTTCATGCTATGGATTTCCAAGAAAAGCTACTTTAAAGACCACCTCTATAATTTAAAGATGCGTGAAGTATTTTACATAAGGTCAGCTCTATGCTAATTCACTTCAAGCTCAAATAGAAAGACGGGAAGCTTTTATCTAAAAAAAAAAAAAGATTCAAAATATGCTAGTGAGTATTTCCAGTTGTCTAGACAGAAGATTGGGGTACAATGTGTTAGGTCTGTCACCAAGAGAACAGCTTGTTACTGAGACATTTGACTTCATCTTGAGGATCTCGTTTTCATAACTAATGGCAGGATGATTAGGAGCTCTTATTAAAGAGAAACTGCAACTGAGTTTGGTTTCTGTCTGCTTCCTGTCTCTGGCCAGTATAGTTCCATACAGATCATTTTGTGTGGGTCTGGAAATGAGTAATTTATGATTTATTTTTTTTTTTTCAAATTACATATGTTTAAAATTACTTGAAAGTTCAAAGTAGCTGCTGTAGTGTGTGGAATGCTAGGTAATCTGTGATGAGGGCTCTGGTGAAAGGGGCAGTGGGTATTTGCAAAATTGTTTTAGTTTGGAGAGGATCACCTTGAATCATTTCTCCTCATTCAGAAGGGAGCAGGTGGTTCAGGGGAAGAGTGTAGGTGCTGTCACAGGGTAGCAGAGGAGTCTGGTGATGGCTCTAGTGCTTCTTTACTGGCAAATATCTCAAAAATTCTCATTTTTCAAATGAATTGTAAAAAGAGGGTTGAAGCATGTGGTTTTGCAATGACCTGTCATCACTTGCCCCAGCCACGGTGAAGGGACTTTTTAACTTTCTCTTACATACCACTTTTTATGGGAATGAAAACGGGCCCTGTGTGTCCACTTCTGCTTTAGAGACAGCCAGGGAAATCCCCGTGGAGGGCTGCAGTGCAGTTGCAGAATACTTCTTATTCCAGCAGTCTCACGCAGGCACTTGATGATGCTACTGGATGTCCTCCTTGCACTTAACTTCAGGAGGTAAGGAGGACTTGGAAAGCTTTTAATGGGGAAGTTTTGGTGAGAGTGGACTCCAGAGCCACAGCTGGAACTTTCCCTGAATTGACTACGAAGAGTGTGAAAAATCTCTGCATAGAGCCAGGCATTTTAAAGCTGAGATTGTCTTTCAGTACAGATGTCATGGCTTTTAAACAAATACAGTTTATCTTGTATGTTTTGCCACTATGACTGTGGTGTATGTACTGGAGCACTATCTTTGTCAAATATGGAAAACTTGTTTTAAGAGGGAGTGGTGTATGTACTGGAGCACTATCTTTGGCAAATATGGAAAACTGGTTTTAAGAGGGAACTCCTTCCACTTGGAAGTGGAGTACAAAGTCAGTCCTAAAAACCTGACTGTTCAACAATATTTGTCCATCCTGTGGTGTAAATGCATAATTGTCAGTTCTTCCAGAATCATGTGCTTTTCTCCCTCACCTTATTCAGCACCTCTTCGTTGTTCAGAGACTGGATCAGTGTCTTACCTTGCTGTACTGCTCAAACATTTCATGGAAGATAAGTCCTAACTGATTTTCAGCCTTCCTGTGAAACTAGTGTCCTTAAAAATATGTTAGAAAAATCCATTTATTTTTGGAAAATCTGAGAGAGAACAGGTTATTATTTATCAAAAACTGTGGATACTGTGGAAATGTAGTTTCACATAAATATACTGTTATGCTAGGTAACTCTGCAGCAGGGTTGCAAGGAATGAAAATTTAGTTTGACTTGCAGGTAGCCAGGCAAAATTCAATTGAGATCAAGACTTTCTTGTTGTGTGGTTTGTTGGGGTTTTTTTTAATGACACACTTTATATTTTTGTCATATTTTATTGATACTTCTCAAGCCAGCTCTGCTCTGGTGCATCTTGTGTGCCTGTTCAGAGTGTGGCTGTAGCAGCATTTCAGTTAGGCCAGTGTGCTCTTGCTGATGCGAAGGGTTCATTCCAAAAGACTTGTTGTGGACAGCAAGTTAATTAAAATGAGGCAAAAGTCAATAAAATATTTATATGTTGATAGATGTTCCGAAGAACATTTAGGAAAAGGTTGTAACTATATTTATTGGTGAGTTGTAAAAAGCAAATTTTGAGGTTAATGCTGTAGGGTAAGCTGGTTTTCATACCAGCTTTATTTGAGGGTTATGTTAGTATTTCTTTCCACTGCTGTTATTGATTAAGAATCACATGGCTTTGCTGAAGTGTTTTTGTTGATCTTTCAAAAAAACCCTGAAATTCTGAACACTTTATTATCAAATATTGCCTTTAATGTAGCTGTTAGTTTTCATGCTTCTACTTGTCAAATAGCATGCTCTCAGTTTAAATCCGAAACAATCTCAGGTGAAGGAAACAAATCTATAGCAATTTCCAGTGTTCATGGATGTGGGGATACAGTTTTATTCTTAAATTATCTCCCTTAAATTCTGTAGACTGTGGGGATACAGTTTTATTCTTAAATTGTCTCCCTTAAATTCTGTATAAATTTTTTTTTTTAGGAAATGAAGTGTAGGAAAGACAGCTTGCCTATCCATAGAGCACAGAATGATAATCAGTCACTGCCTTTATCTGCAAATGTGCTGCTTGGTGAGTTTCAGAGTCAGCTTTAAAAAAACCCACCCCAACAGACAAGTACCAAAGTGGATAATTCAGAGTGCTGACTCGTGCCAGATAAGGCAGAGTGTAGGTAAATAGTTCCCTGACTTTCATGGTTGATTCTGCTGCTGCATGTCAGTCCTGACTTTGATGCTTAAGTAAGTGTCCTAGGTTATGTATTGTATTTATAATGAACATGTGGTTAGAAGGTGATTTTGTTCCCCTTTATTCTTCTCTTCGAAAAAGGGTAAAAAAAGAAACTTCTTGTTTTATCTTGTAGTTCTTAGCATACAGAAATGAAGACCAGAGGGACAGAAAATTGGTGTAGTTAGTGCCTCTGTTAGTACAGTTTTGAAGTTGTGTTGGGTTTTTCTCCCTTTTACTAGACGTTATTTTACAGGAAATGGAAGATAAAGAATTATACTTGAATCAACACAGCAGTTTCTGCTGTCTTTATCACGTTGTACTTTTTCTTGTAAGGTCAGATTGTACCATGTTCCAAAAAAAAAAAAGTTTTTAGGAAGAATCATAACTCTTTGTTGTGGGAGTTCCAAATTTCCTATACAAAAATCACTTATCCAGAATCCTGAAATGTAGTAGTCTTGTATTTTTGTTCCATCTTTAACTTTTGGATAAAGCCAGCAGTTGTGTTGTGGTGCTCTGTTGGAAGCTGTATTGGCTAACCCTAGAGTGTCTGTGGAGAGGGAAGAGAAATTTCTTGAATTGTTCCAAAGTAGTTCTTGCTGGGTTGCTGGAAAAGACAGCATTTGCTTTCCATTGTAAGCATTTTGGACTACTGCAGCAGTTTGTAGGATGGGTGGTAGTAGCAGCTGAAAGGAGTACAGGGAGAAACCAAATCATGATTACACAACCTTCTAATTACAAAGGTACAGACACTGAACATATCTGTGTCAAAGCCATCGGGCTTATTTATGGACGGTAATTCGCTGTACAAGCACAATAGGCTGCAAGAAACTGTCAAGGAGTCATCACGATTTTCTCTTACCATGCATAGGTTTTGTGCTTGGAGTGATTTAATTCCATTTAGTTAAGATTTTAATGTGTCAGATGATAACAGGTTTCTGCTGGACACCCTCGCCCTTCCTCTGCCTGCAGAGATAAACATGTCCCAATCCATCCCTTAGTATTTGTATTTTCAGTACTGCTGCTGAATGGAGATAGAAAAGCTGTGTGTGTTACTTAGCTGTGTGCAAAAATTATTGAGATGTCTGTGTAAACATTATCTCACCTTTTGGCAAAGGTAAATCTTATATTACCAAATACAGGCTTGAAAAAAAAGGCTTCAACCACTTGATTCAATTGCCTAAACATGGGATTTAGTGCGAGTGTGCACACTCCAATTTGTCCAGGATGACCAGAGAGGGCAGGCAGGAATTAGCCCTGCAGGAGATGCAGCTGCTCTGTATGGGGGGAATACTTTGGAATGCCTGAAACAGCACTAGATGTATGTGTCTAGGTAAATCTTTTGAGCTGTTTGGGTTCTGTAAAACCTCATTTCTAGTACTTTAATATAGGGTTTTGGTAGGTTGTCTTTTCCTAGCCTAAAATAGTTAAGTAGTGCTTCAAAATCTTTAACTGTTTCAATTTACAGTAAATCACAGTTCTGACAGCTTTGTTATTTCCTATAGAAATAACAAAGATTTCCTAGGAAATCTAAGGTTGTGAACACTGCAAAAGAAGAAAGAAAATGTACTGGCATTCCAAATACATTTCTGTCATTTTAGTGTAGCAGATCTTCTCCTAATTACAACTATATGGAAATAGCAGTGTACAACTTCTTGTGGTGATGTAGGTACAGTGTGACTGCAGATATTTGCCAAGCATGGTCCAATGTAAACTGTTGTAGACAGCCTGGTAAAAAAGAAGAAAATGGAAATTTATACACGTTATCACAGTAAATTTAAAAGTAATTTGAGTTATCAAACAAATGAAGATTAGGTTAATTTAATGTGTTTTAGTTTTGAAAATTTTTAAGTGCATTATCATTTCTCATCATAATCTGTTGTAGGAAATTGGACTTGGTCTATTCTAAAAAACACAGCAGAAATGCAGTGTTTTTTGCCTAGGTATGTAATCACACCTGTGGAGTAGAAGAGAAAGAATAATGTCTGTACAAAAGCTATGTGGCTTTATTAATACTGATTTTTTTTTTAATGCTGTCTTGCAAAGAAAGTCAGATATGGACTGTTTGGGGTTTTTTTTATACTAGATTATAAGAAAGAGACTTTCTACTTGAAGCTTGATAGGTCTCTCTTGACATTTGGCCTGGAATATGTG